>NC_041405.2:153091466-153391466 GCF_900747795.2 Erpetoichthys calabaricus | reverse complement strand
CCAACCAGTCTACATGTGTTTTGTGGACTTGGAAAAGGCATTCGACTGTGTCCCTCGGGGAATCCTGTGGGGGGTACTCCGAGAGTATGGGGTACCGGCCCCCCTGATAAGGGCTGTTCGGTCCCTGTACGATCGGTACCAGAGCTTGGTCCGCATTGCCGGCAGTAAGTCGAACCCGTTTCCAGTGAGAGTTGGACTCCGCCAGGGCTGCCCTTTGTCACCGATTCTGTTCATAACTTTTATGGACAGAATTTCTAGGCGCAGCCAGGGCGTTGAGGGGGTCCGGTGTGGTGGACTCAGGATTGGGTCACTGCTTTTTGCAGATGATGTTGTCCTGTTTGCTTCATCAGGCCGTGATCTTCAGCTCTCTCTGGATCGGTTCGCAGCCGAGTGTGAAGCGGCTGGGATGGGAATCAGCACCTCCAAATCCGAGACCATGGTCCTCAGCCGGAAAAGGGTGGAGTGCCCTCTCAGGGTTGGTAGCGAGATCCTGCCTCAAGTGCTAGAATTATTGTTGTTTTATCTCTGTTTTTATCTTGCCTTGCCTTTGTTTAAACTTTTTGTGTTGCACTTTGAGATTTACTGCTAATGTAAAGTGCCCCTATAAATAAAATGCATTATTATTATTTTAAACTTATGCTTAAGCATGATAATATTGCTCTACTGTCATTTTATGAATACATTTGAAACGTTTTTCTGTAAAATAAGTAGGAATGAATTTAACATTTTTTGTTGACATTTCTATTGAGCATTTTTGGAGTAAAGGTTCCTGTTGAAAAGGCAATATGGTATTAATGTGTTGTTTCCTTTTAATTAGTTGTCATCCACCTTGAATGATTAGTTATTGTGATTGGCCTGTGCTGAGTTGGAACTTGGCCAATCACAGGGCTTCACTTTGAACCTTATAGATTAGTTTGGTGGCGTCTTAACAGTAGAGTAGGAGCTTCAATTGTTAAATGTGAACGTTTGTGTAATTATATGTAAAGTAAGTGGAATTTAATTGTTTGTCCTTAAAGTATATTGTTTGTGTTTAAATTTGTAATTTGGATATATATAATATTTTAGTACAGTTTCTAAAACATAGACGTTTTGAGGAAGCTAAAGTATAGTTGAACAGATGCTGTTTGGAGTTCCACACATATTGTTTGGTATAGAATTACGGTATTTTGATCTCCTCATGTAAAATATGTATATATATTAAGAATAATTTACTTATTTAAGTTGAGTTAATACTTTATGGTTTAACATTCTAGCAATTTCGTGATATTGATGTTATCTTGAGTGTAGTCCGCCATCTAGTGGATAAATAAAGTACCTGTTAATAACTAATGTTAACAAATTTAAGAGAAAGAAACTGTGATAGCTAATTTATTTTATTATTTTATTTAGACCATACCTTCACATTTGTATAACTTTGGAAGAAATTAATAAATAGAATTTGGACATCTTCATCCATCTTTGGCCGGATGTGTGTAGAAGTTGTAATTTAATCCTGAACCAACTTAATTCTTCACTACACTTCCAATTTACATACAAAAACGGGTTACAAATGTCGAAAAGAATAGAATTTGTTCGTAACCCAAGGGCCGCCTTTGTTTATTACTGCTCTTGAAACAGACCATTTTCTACATAGCATCGTAAAAGGCTGGATCATCAACGTGAGCAACCTCAAGATGAAGTGAATGCTTAGCACCTCCAGAAAGATCAAGATGTCCAGCAGAGATAATGAAGTGATCTTTGTCCTGGAATGTCTCACGGATGATAATACGAGGAAAAGTGTGGAGGAGATGTTTTCTGTGGCACCGGTTTCCTTTAGACAGAGGAGGAGAACTGCCCAGAAGATAAGTGATGTCATTTCCTCTTTCGCTTTTCTTAGCCCCGCCTCTCCCACCTCCTCCTCCTATTTAAACTCGAGTCACGCCGGCAGTCAGCATTCATTTACTGAGCAGCGCACATACTTATGGAGCGTCTCAGTGCTGGAAAACAAGCCTAACTAGCACGAAAATCTCAGAGGCACGCAAATTCTGCCCAAATCTTAGGAGTCCATGTAAATGATCAGATTTCCAAATTACGATACAAGCACAATTCCTTCATCTTAGGAATCCGAATAAAAAGCATTTTATCAGTTTTCCTAATCTAGCCTAGCATCACCAGAATTTAGGAGAACTTGTCAGTTGTCCTAACTCACTAGGATCTACCAGAAGATGGAATTCAGGCAGAGATCGACACACACATCCCAGGAAAGTCTGAATGTTTTGGAAATGCTGGGTAACAATGAATTTGTGAAAATATTTCGATTTTATAATATTTGTAACAGATCCTTTATATCACATGATCGTTCCATCTACATCGAGAAACAATGCCCTGTCAGCCGAAATGAATGTGTTGATAACATTATGCGATTTGGAAAGGTCACAATGAACAATTTCTCAAAACTTTGAACGCCCCTATGACGCAGACGGTCATACGCAGATTCCAACCACTCCACATAAGGTATTGTTAAAGCTGCAAGTGATATCATGGGATCAACATGCAGGCTATCCTGGGTGCAAACTGTATTGTAGTAACCAGCATATTCCCCTAAAGATAAGATGGATGATTGACACATTCCACTTACAATGCAAAGAAAGTTCAAGAAGTCAGGCGCATCCCCCAGGGACGTTAGATAAATACGGCTTTGAAGAAGATAAGGGAGATCATGGCCAGGGACACGACATAATTGGGACCAATAGAAGAGTGAAGAAGACTTCCACAAGTGTGCCGCAAAAGCCGTGGCTAGTTTCAGTAAGATCTGTTAGTTTACGAGGTGTTTCCCGTGGCCATAACAGAGGGAAGGTGATTCTTCTGGAAGTACGGCTGTGGATCATTCATCTTCTATATAAACATCTACGCGTAGAAGTGTGTGTGTCTGTCTGTCCGGCCCGGAAGTGTGAGGATACAGTGTGAAGCTCAAAGAAAGCGATTCTGTCGCCAAAGGGAAACTGCCAAGAAAAGAGAACCTCGTTTTAGTCGCTAATACACATGCAAGGCGAGCACATCGGCAAAACGAAACCTCCGAGGAGAGACAAACTCACTTATCTGCTGATAGACAATGGAGGTGCGCACGTCGAAAAAACGATACCAGCGAGGAAAGAGAAACTTGCTTAGCCACTGATACACAAGCGAGATGAGCACATTGGCAAAACAAGACCTCCAAGGAGAGAGAAACTTGCTTGGCTGCTGAAAGACAACGGAGGCGAGCACATTGGCAAAATGAAACTGGCGAAAAAAAAAGAACCTCGCTTAGCCACTAATACACAACAAAGACAAGCACATCGGCAAAACGAAACCTCTGAGGAGAGAGAAACTCGCTTAGCTGCTGAGAGAAAATGGAGGCGAGCATGTCGGCAAAACAAAACTTTTCAGGAGAAACTTGTTTAGCCGCTGACAGACAACGGAGGTGAGCACGTCGGCAAAACAAAACCGCCAAGGAAAGAGAAACTTGCTTAGCCTCTACTACACAAGCGAGACAAGCACATCGGCAAAGCGAAACCTCCGAGGAGAGACAAACTCGCTTATCTGCTGATAGACAATGGAGGTGCGCATGTCGGCAAAACGAAACCAGCGGGGAAAGAGAAACTCGCTTAGCCGCTACTACACAAGCGAGATGAGCACATCAGCAAAACAAGACCTCCAAGGAGAGAGAAAGTTGCTTGGCCGCTGATAGACAAGCGAGATGAGCACATCGGTAAAACGAGACCTCCGAGGAGAGAGGAACTCACTTAGCCACTGGTAGACAACGGAGGTGAGCACGTCGGCAAAATAAAACCATCAAGGAAAGAGAAACTTGCTTGGTCGCTGATAGACAACGGAGGCGAGCACTTCGGCAAAATGAAAACGCCGAGGGAAAAAAGAATCTTGCTGAGTCACTAATACACAAGCGAGATGAGCATATCAGCAAAACGAGACCTCCGAGGAAAGAGAAACTCACATAGCTGCTGATAGACAACCGATGAAATTGATTGATCGAAGTGCCACAATCCATAGTTTCCAAAATCCATGGGCTTGTTACAGTTTTATTTACAATGTTGTTGCAAAGTGGCAGCAATTATTTGCAGTTTAGCGCAATATCCTACCTTATTTTGTTTTCTTTTCCTACCTCTTTGAATATTCTTTTTATCACCTCCTTCCTCTAATATACGCTGGTGTGCTCTCCACAGCAAGGTTATTACAGTTAATGAAAACTAAAATCAAAACTGAAACTTTTAATAAAAAAATTTTTCGCAGACTGAAGTAAAATAATTAACAAAACCAAAATGAAAAACTAAAACTAAACGAAGCTGTTAAAGTAGCTGACGAGACTAACTGAAATTAAACAATAATTTACTAAAAATATTTTTAGTTTTCATAACAATCGGTCATACGCAAGGGTTAACCTGAGCTGCATGGGTACCAAAATGAATCAAAATATATTAATAAGAATTTCATATTTGTTTTTTGAATAATTGTTCCTGCTGTTAGTCTTTAACCCTTGTAACTTTTAACTCTAAAATGGAAAGTCATCCACCACAGGCCGCCTGCATGTATTCATCAAGTGAACGGCGGCGGGTGACGGAGGGCGGGTGTTGACACCGCATTTACGGTGAAAGAGCAAAGTGAATACGGGTGTGTAAAGCGTGTGAAGAAGAAAGCGACTTACAGTGTGAAAATAATGACAGTACTTCACGAGCTGATAGCGACAGATAGATTTAAGTTCAAGTGTTAGTGAAGAACACCAAGGTGATGGTTTTGCTTTGAATGTGTTCTGTAGTTTCCAAAGCTGCCATTGACAGGATCTCAAGGGTTAAAGACAGAAGAATTAGAATACAGATAATCCTTTAAACAAGTTCAGTCTGTTCATAAACAACTGCATGTGAGCTGTAATTCTGACTGAGCTCAAGGTACAATATGTACACAGCAACTATTTAACAGCAGCACACACAGCCAAATTCCGGGCTGCGCGGGTCTGATGTCCGTTACAATGAGCTGCCACATTTCTTTCCACTTCTTGTATATCAAGATGTAACTCAAACTCCTGAAGTCGGAATGTGCTGGTCAACAAAATCTTTATTTCTCAGGTGCCTGCCTTTTGCTGAGAATAATTCACCTGCCACTTTTCAATGTCACCTGCATCATTATCAAAAACTGTAAAACATGCCTGTGGTTTATTTTATTTTAAACTCGTACTTGAGTACAATAATATTGCCCCACTGTCATTTTCTGAATAAGTTTGAAATGTTTTTCTGTAAAATAAGTAATAATGCATCATGCAATTTTTGTTGACATTTCTATTAATGGGCACTTTTGGAGCAAATTAGTTGTCGCCCATCTTGAATTATTAGTTACTGTGATTGGCCTGTGCTGAGTTTGAACTTGGCCAATCACAGGGCTTCACTTTGAACATTATAGATTAGTTTGGTGGCATCTTAGCAATAAAGTAGGAGCTTCGTTTGTTCAATGTGAAAGTTTGCGTAATTATATGTAAAGTATGTAGAATTTAATTGTTTGTCCTTAAAGTATATTGTTTATGTGTTTAAATTTGTAATTTGGATATATATTATATGTTAGTACAGTTTCTAAAAGAGACGTTTTGAGGAAGCTAAAGATGCTGTTTGGAGTTTCACACATATTGTTTGGTATAGAATTACAGTATTTTGATTTCCTCATGTAAAATATGTATATATATTAAAGAATAATTTACTTATTTAAGTTGAGTTAATACTTTATGGTTTAACGTTCTAGCAATTTTGTAATATTGATGTTATCTTGAGTGTAGTACACCATCTAGTAAATAAATCTATTAATAGCTAATGTTAACAAATTTAAGAGAAAGAAACTGTGATAGCTAATTTATTTTATTATTTTATTTAGACCATACCTTCACATTTGTATAACTTTGGAAGAAATTACAAAACAGAATTTGGACATCTTCATCCATCTCTGACCGGATGTGTGTAGAAGTTGTAATTTAATCCTGAACCAACTTAATTCTTCACTACACTTCCAATTTACTTACAAATGCGGGTTACAAATGTCAAAAAGAATAGAATTTGTTCGTAACCCAAGGGCCGCCTTTGTTTATTACTGCTCTTTAATCAGACCATTTTCCACATGGCTATCGTAAAAGCTTGGATCATCAACGTGAGCAACCTCGAGATGAAGTGAGTGCTTAGCAAATCCAACACCTCCAGAAAGATCAAGATGTCCAGCAGAGATAATGAAGTGATCTTTGTCCTGGAATGTCTCACGGATGATAATATGAGGAAAAGTGTGGAGGAGATGTTTTCTGTGGCACCGGTTTCCATTTCCTTTAGACAGAGGAGGAGAACTGCCCAGAAGATAAGTGATGTCATTTCCTCTTTCACTCTTCTTAGCCCCGCCTCTCCCACCTCCTCCTCCTATTTAAACTCGAGTCACGCCGGCAGTCAGCATTCATTTACTGAGCACCGCACATACTTATGGAGCATCTCAGTGCTGGAAAACAAGCCTAACTAGCACGAAAATCTCAGAGGCACACAAACTCTGCCCAAATCTTAGGAGTCCATGTAAATAATCAGATTTCCTAATTACGATACAAGCACAATTCCTTCATCTTGGGAATCCGAATAAAAAGCATTTTATCAGTTTTCCTAATCTAGCATCACCAGAATTTAGGAGAACTTGTCAGTTGTCCTAACTCACTAGGACCTACCAGAAGATGGAGCCCCGCCTCTTCCGCCTCCTGTTTAAACTTGAATCATGGCGGCAGTCAGCATTCATTTACTGAGCAGCGCACATACTTATGGAGCGTCTCTGAGCTGGAAAACAGGCCTAACTAGCACGAAAATCTCGGAGCGACCCAAATTCGGCCCAACTCTTAGGAGTCCTAGTAAATTTTTATCAGATTTCCTAATCATGATATAAACATAATTCCTTCATCTTAAGAGTCAGAATAAAAGCATTTTATCAATTTTCCTAATCTAGCGTCACCAGGATTTAGGAGAACCTCTCAGTTGTCCTAACTCACTAGGAGCTACCAGAAAATTGGAATTCAGGCAACAATCTGCACAGGAGAAATCCTTTCTGAAAATAAAATGGCACTGAATGAGAAACTGACAACACAGATAACGTATACAAGACCAGCATATTGTTACTGACCAATCACTTTTGATTTAAAAACGTTGTTTAACAACAAACTGATACAAAATTCTTGAGTTGGCAAAGTCTCTACTGAACTACAGATTTATTATTTTTTTTTTGTTCTTTATTTCGTCTTATACGATTTCTTGTATTAGTAATTTGTTAGTTTTCGCATACCCCTTGGGGTCAGAGCGCAGGGTCAGCCATTGTACAGCGCCCCTGGAGCAATTACAGGTTAAGGGTCTTGCTCAAGGGCCCAGCAGAGTAGGATCTCTTTTGGCAGTGACGGGGATTCGAACCGGCAACCTTCAGGATACCAGCGCAGATCCTTAGCCTCAGGTGAAGAGAGTTTGCCAACTGGTGAAAAACTAAACCTGCTAATGTGTTTTTGTATTTATTCAGTATTTATTAATTTATATTTTTTTAGTTTTACATTCCAATCTTAGAAATTAAGTTAAACTCATGTTAATGTTTGCTTAAGTAGAATAGAATACAATTTTCTTTTGTAGCTATAGATTACGGTATAACGCTTTACCCCCTGTCAGTTAACGGAGTGGTGGCTCTGAGGCTAAAGATCTGCACTGGAAATCAGAAGGTTGCCGGTTCGAATCCCGTAAAATGCCAATAGGGACTCTGCTCTGTTGGGCCATTGAGCGAGGCCCTTAACCTGCAATTACTGATCGCTTTGAGTAGTGAGAAAAGCGCTATATAAATGCAAAGAATGCTTTTGCCTCTTTCTTTCGCGATCACGGCGTAATCTGTCTTCTCTCTCTGTAGGGGTTTCAGTTGCCTTTCGTTGTGCGGCAGAGACACGTCGTTGAGCTAATCTGTGTGAGTGCTGAGTGTCCGTTTCTTGCGAGCGACTGGCACGCCTTTGCCTCTTTGCTTCATGATCACGCTGTAATGTGTCGACTCTCGCAGCAGCAGGTTCAGTTGCCTTTCGTTTCGACATTCCGTAAGGTCTCCTCCGTACAAGTGCACATGGGTATCTGAAGACGGAAAGGCATAGTGGGCTGGAAGGGAGAAAATAGAAAATTGCGGCTTGAATCACACGAATTGGTGACCAGGGGAACCGTCCGACTCAGACGCGGGGCTCGAAATACTCATGTGCACAAAGGGGAAAGAACGGAGGGGGGTAAGCAGGAATTCTGAGAGGGGAAGGACTTTTCTACGGGGGCGGCTATACAGCCAAAAGAAACCTGGACCCGGACACGGACGCTGCGCTGGGCTTTTATTATATAGATACTGCAGTGGTGTGAAAAACTATTTGCCCCCTTCCTGATTTCTTATTCTTTTGCATGTGTGTCACACAAAATGTTTCTGATCATCAAACACATTTAACCATTAGTCAAATATAACACAAGTAAACACAAAATGCAGTTTTTAAATGATGGTTTTTATTATTTAGGGAGAAAAAAAAATCCAAACCTACATGGCCCTGTGTGAAAAAGTAATTGCCCCCTTGTTAAAAAATCACCTAACTGTGGTGTATCACACCTGAGTTCAATTTCCGTAGCCACCCCCAGGCCTGATTACTGCCACACCTGTTTCAATCAAGAAATCACTTAAATAGGAGCTGCCTGACACAGAGAAGTAGACCAAAAGCACCTCAAAAGCTAGACATCATGCCAAGATCCAAAGAAATTCAGGAACAAATGAGAAGAGAAGTAATTGAGATCTATCAGTCTGGTAAAGGTTATAAAGCCATTTCTAAAGCTTTGGGACTCCAGCGAACCACAGTGAGAGCCATTATCCACAAATGGCAAAAACATGGAACAGTGGTGAACCTTCCCAGGAGTGGCCGGCCGACCAAAATTACCCCAAGAGCGCAGAGACGACTCATCCGAGAGGTCACAAAAGACCCCAGGACAACGTCTAAAGAACTGCAGGCCTCACTTGCCTCAATTAAGGTCAGTGTTCACGACTCCACCATAAGAAAGAGACTGGGCAAAAACGGCCTGCATGGCAGATTTCCAAGACGCAAACCACTGTTAAGCAAAAAGAACATTAGGGCTCGTCTCAATTTTGCTAAGAAACATCTCAATGATTGCCAAGACTTTTGGGAAAATACCTTGTGGACTGATGAGTCAAAAGTTGAACTTTTTGGAAGGCAAATGTCCTGTTACATCTGGCGTAAAAGGAACACAGCATTTCAGAAAAAGAACATCATACCAACAGTAAAATATGGTGGTGGTAGTGTGATGGTCTGGGGTTGTTTTGCTGCTTCAGGACCTGGAAGGCTTGCTGTGATAGATGGAACCATGAATTCTACTGTCTACCAAAAAATCCTGAAGGAGAATGTCTGGCCATCTGTTCGTCAACTCAAGCTGAAGTGATCTTGGTTGCTGCAACAGGACAATGACCCAAAACACACCAGCAAATCCACCTCTGAATGGCTGAAGAAAAACAAAATGAAGACTTTGGAGTGGCCTAGTCAAAGTCCTGACCTGAATCCAATTGAGATGCTATGGCATGATCTTAAAAAGGCGGTTCATGCTAGAAAACTCTCAAATAAAGCTGAATTACAACAATTTTGCAAAGATGAGTGGGCCAAAATTCCTCCAGAGCGCTGTAAAAGACTCATTGCAAGTTATCGCAAACGCTTGATTGCAGTTATTGCTGCTAAGGGTGGCCCAACCAGTTATTAGGTTCAGGGGGCAATTACTTTTTCACACAGGGCCATGTAGGTTTGGATTTTTTTTTCTCCCTAAATAATAAAAGCCACCATTTACAAACTGCATTTTGTGTTTACTTGTGTTATATCTGACTAATGGTTAAATGTGTTTGATGATCAGAAACATTTTGTGTGACAAACATGCAAAAGAATAAGAAATCAGGAAGGGGGCAAATAGTTTTTCACACCACTGTATATACTGTCTTCAGTTTCAGTTTTATTACCGGTGTGTGTGTGTGAGTCGGGCCAAGGCCAGGTGCATTCTGGGTATCCCCACTGAAAAAATAAATAAATTACCATCATATCGATGCTGTGAATGTTAGCTATGTTTTAGTCCGCTACAGACTTGATAGGGGTCTGGAATCTAAGTTGGTGGGATGGCACCGCTGGACAGCAGTTTTCAAATCATGCCACAGATTCACAGAATCTCACACACAGATTCTCAATTGGGTTAAGATCAGGGCTTTGACTCGGCCGTTCCACAACATTCACTCCTCAGGTTTTGAGCCACTCCAGTGTCACTTTGGCCATATGCTTTGGGTCATTGTCACATTGAAAGATGAAATTTCTCCTGAGCTGTAGGTTCATAGTAGACTACAACAAGTCCTCCTACAATATTGTGCGTCATTTGTGTCCATCCGTTGTCCCTCCAACTCTGACAAGATGCCCAGTCTAACCAGCATTCTGACAGCCTTATGCTCCCACCACCATATTTCACTGTAGGTCTGCTGTTTCTCGAGACATCGACAGGATTAGTTTTACACCACACATACCTCTTTGTAGTCTAACTATTAAGTTCTCTTCTGGTCCCATCTAACCATAAAACCTTTTCCCACATCTTAATTGGGGTCTTTCTCATGCCTCTCATGGGCTCTTAAGGAATGGCTTCTTTCATTCTTGCTCCCCTCCCGTAGAGACCTGTTTTACAGAGAGCTCTTGAAATTGAGGACCCCTTGCAACTTCACTCCAGTTTCACCACTGCAGACCTCTGAGAGTGACAGTTGGATTTTGAGTTGACGTCTCACTCTGATGTTTAATGTTTAGTGTGGAGGGACGGCATGTTCTAGTAAGAGTCGGGGAGCTGTGATGATCCTTCCACTTTCTGATGATGGATCCCACAGTGTGCAACGAGACATTCATATTTTGTTGTTGCCCTTTCCTGCTTTTGTTTGTTATGTCAGCTGATGCTCATTTGTCTTCATTTTTGCAGTGATTGTCCAACAAAGACTATGGCCTTACAAAGGGGGATTTTAATAGATATTGTAGATAGATAGATAGATAGATATGACTGGCACTATATAATAGATAGATATGAAAGGCACTATATAATAAATAGATATAAGAAAACTACTATATAATAGATAGATATGAAATGCACTATATAATAGATAGATAGATAGATAATGAAAGACACTATATTACAACTAAGATAGATAGATAGATAGATAGATAGATACTTTATTAATCCCAAGGGGAAATTCACAAATCCAGCGAGATAGAAAGAACCCACAAGTCGGACCTCATTATGTTTAATTATGACTGTCACCTTTGTGTCATTTGTCATTCATTTGTGTAAACCTGGAGTTTCCAAAGCATACTTAGGCAAATGCAAACTTTGGAGTTTTCTTCTTCAGTTAAATAGGGTTGATTTGGACTTTGGAAATGTATTGTGTCACAAGAACTGACAGAGTCCAAAAAAGGTTTGGGACAGCCACCCGTATATTATATTCATCCATCCATTATCCAACCTGCTATATATCTTAACAACAGGCTGACGGGGGTCTGCTGGAGCCAATCCCAGCCAACACAGGGCGCAAGGCAGGAAACAAACCCCGGGCAGGGCGCCAGCCCACCGCAGGGCGTATATTCTATCCTGGCTGCAAAATCAGAATAAATGGTGTACAGATCAGAGTCCAAAACAGAACTGAAAATGGCAGCTTTAAAGGCCAGTACAGGAAGTGAAGTCATCCAAAGGGCCGGGACCAGAAGTGACAACCTCAGGGACTGGTGGTGATGTCATCAAAGGGCCCGGAACCAGAAGTGATGTCATTAAAGGGCCAGGCGTAATGTCTCCTGAACGGTCTTCAGGAAAGTGAGATAAAGAGCCAGCGCACTCCGTCATCCCCTGGTGTGGCATGGAATTCCTCTCATTCAGGCCTTTTAACTGCCTCTCATGCACACATGTGTGACAATTGTTACAGCAGAAGGGTCCATGTTAAAAGCACTGAATGGATAAACATATGGACAAATCTTTTGTCATGCAGAACATTAAGAGGACTTTCAATAATAATAATCTATATATATAATTCACTAAGGTAGCCGACCATGGCAGGCAAGACACAAGACAGAGCCCCGCCCACCAACTCACAGAGCCCCGCCCCCCAACAATTCACTAAGCAGCCGTGCGCGCCGATGATTTCCACACGTGTTCAGTCTCTCCCTGTGCAGCGAGCGAGCCAGAGAGAGAGAGAGAGAGACACACACACACACACACGCAGGTGTGCAAGAGAGAGAGACACACACACACACAAGAGAGAGACACACACACACACACACACGAGAGAGAGAGACACACACACACACACGTGCGAGAGAGAGAGAGAGAGACACACACAGGCGTGCAAGAGTGAGACACACACATACACACGTGCAAGAGAGAGAGAGAGACACACACACACACACAGGTGTGCAGGAGAGAGACACACACACACACACACAGGCGTGCAAGAGTGAGACACACACACACACACAGGTGCGCAAGAGAGAGACACACACACACGTGCGAGAGAGAGAGAGACACACACACACACAGGCGTGCAAGAGTGAGACACACACATACAGGTGCGCAAGAGAGACACACACACACACGAGAGAGAGAGACACACACAAACACACACAGGCGTGCAAGAGTGAGACACACACACACACAGGTGCGCGAGAGAGACACACTCACACACATACACGAGAGAGGGGGCTGGATGCATAAGGCAGAGAAGGCAGTTACTTTCCTTGGTGGCATACACACTGCCTGCTCATGTGCCAGCATGCAAGACCTCACCAAACACCGCCTCAGTCGCTTTCGTCTCTACTACAGTCCACATGCACCTCTGAGCCACGTTGACTTTTCATTTTTCTGTTCAGTTCCAGATGCTTTTCTATATATAATCCACCAAGTCGCCCGACCGTGGGATACGCACGCACGCACGCACGCACGACAGAGCCCCGCCTGCCAACTCTAACCCTCCTCCTACGTCCACCCTCGCTCTTGAGGCATGAGCAGGCAGTGCCCATGGGGTACGCATGGCAGAGCCCTGGCCGCCAACTCTAAGACCATGGGGTACACACGGCAGAGCGCTGTTCTTAGTCACAGAAGCGTAGTCATACAGTCTGCTCAACAATACGCTGACTACATGAATACTTCCAGAGTTTATGGTGGCGATGTCCCCAATACTTCCAGCTACCATCACCATTCACTTCCGAGATATCCCTGACCCCATCAGATTCAAATTTGCCTTTTACTTTTACACGCAGACAATTTCCTGTTAGATTGGCCTTTGCAATGACAATTCATAAGGCACAGGGACAAACTTTCAAAACGATACGCCTGTATCTGCCAAACCCAGTTTTCAGTCACAGACAATTGTATGTTGCTCTCTCCAGAGTTCCATCTTTTCATTCACTCACAGTCGTATCCTCAGACCCACCCCATTTGGACAACTGTGTCGTTCAGGAAGTGTTCAGTCATCAATAAATAATTATGCAGCGTATACTACGCCGCGGGTTGGCTAGTAATAATAATTCTTTGCATTTATATGGCGCTTTTCTCACTACTCAAAGCGCTCAGCAATTGCAGGTTAAGGGCCTTGCTCAAGGGCCCAACAGAGCAGAGTCCCTATTGGCATTTAAGGGATTCGAACCGCCAACCTTCCGATTGGCAGTGCAGATCCCTAACCTCAGAGCCACCACTCCGCCCTTTCAAGGGGAGTGAATACTTTTGCACGCCCCTGTAACTATTTCTCATTTCTGAAGTTGGACAAATTCTTATCCTGCTTAGCCTCAGATGTTTGATGCTTAAAGGCTCAGCTTCAAGAGAGAAGACCACACTCATGAACTGCAGCTCCTCTGCCAGGAGACGGCACCACAAGCCCTCAGTTTTACAAGACGACTCATCTAATTCTGTTTTTCAACATTAAATGGGGTCTCCCCAGAAATCCCACTCTCTTTTCTGTTTCTTAAAGCCACAGTGCAGCAAACTGTTTTAGAGTTTAACGCTTTCAAAGGTGTTTTAATTCTGCAATTGCAATACCAACCCAAGCAGATGTTTCTTTTGGTGGGCCGAGTGTTTAACAGCCAGAAATACTTGGTGGTGACCCCAATAATTATAGAGAAGTTCTCAATCAGCATCAGCTAAATCTAAAATGGCCTTAATAATGTTATTATTACTGTAATTGAAAAGCTACTTGAGTTGTATGCCCTCAATGATGCTAACCACCCGGTCCTGCTGATCCAGAAACATCCTGAGAGGAACTCATGAGTCGGAAAGAAAGGAGAAGCTAATTCTCCATTTTTGAAAGTACAAGACAGCAATAAATGTGTCAAAGCTAAACCAGAGTCACATTTTAAAACTTTAGCCACCGACGCAAAGTGGGGTGAGTCAGCAGTAACTGAAGTTTTCTGAAAGGGCTCACCAGAGGAAGTGAAAGATGAGACGGCAAGCAGTTTTAGAGACATTTAGAAAGGAGCCTCGAAACAAAGCAGGCAACAGAAGAGAACGACATTGAGACGGAACCTCGGGATTTACTGGGAGTGACGAAAAAAAAAAAACAGGGACAACAACAGGAACCCAAATCTGAGTCAGAGCCAGGCCAACTTCAAAAAAAGAAGTGAACAACCAAAGCCCAAATCAGAAACCAAAATGAACCAAACTCTTAAACCTACTTTGAAATGGGGCAGCTGTGGCCTTGAATAAAAGAAATAAAAATCAATCCCAAATAATTAAAAATATGGAAATTAATGTGTACTATCACAAAGAGCTGTTGAAGCCTTTGACAATCCCACTAGGACTTCATCAGAGGATAATGCTTAGACTTACAAGAATCAAAGGCAATATATAGCAACACATTAAAGGGGGGGGGAGGTGACTAAGTCCGTATGATCAAGGGGGGGGGGGGGGGGGGGGGTCTTGGCTATCAAATGAAAACGCCATCAACAGACAATTGGACATAAATCCAGCATATGCTAACTTAAGAAGAACATGTACATAATAAATAAACTATACAACCCCCCCCCCCCCGATCATACGGACTTAGTCACCTCCCCCCCCCTTTAATGTGTTGCTATATATTGCCTTTGATTCTTGTAAGTCTAAGCATTATCCTCTGATGAAGACCCCTGGTAGGGTTTGAAAGCTCAGGAATAAAAACTAGTTTATGATACATGATTCATTTTTTCTCCCTTTGTGGATCTCCAGCTGCAAATAATATATATATATATATATATATATATATATAGTCACATACGAGTGAGTAGAGTGCAGCTAAAAAACCCGACGAGCAGCGGGAAACCATAAGGCAGGGGGCGACGACGGTGTACTCCCCGAGATGAGAAAACACCACCTTAACTTAAAGTCCCTGCCACTTCTGGGTTCCCTTGTTTCCTCCAGTCCTCCTTGATGACGTCATGCATCCCAAGATCTCCAGCGCCTCCTTTCCCGGCTTTCCCATTTCCGTTTCCACCTCCTAAATAGCCCGTGTTGTCTTCCATTCAATGTCTGTGTTGCACCTTTTGTGACCTGACCATAATATCAATTTTAGATCTACAGTATACGGGGACAGATTCCCCAACCCTTATCATTTGTATTTTTGTGCTCTTTCACAATATATATATATATATATATATATATATAATATATATATGTGTATATATACAGTATATATTATATATATATATATATATATCCTCTTTAATAAAATCCCTGTGTGCGTCCAGGTGTCCGTGTGTGTGTGTGTCTTCTGGTGAAGTGCGCATGCGCGGGGCACGGTGCGATGAGCGATATTACGGTCAGAGAAAGTTACAGGCGTTTTACGGAAATACAAACCAGTATTACTGCGAGAGAAAATTAAAGGTACACAATACAGTGACGCATATTACAGCCACATACAAGCCAGTATTACTGTCAGAGGAGATTAAAGGCATATTACCGACGCGCACGTCTGTATTACCGCCAGAGAAAATTAAAGGTATATTACGGACGTACAAGCCAGCGGACATACAAGACGGTATTACTGTCACAGAAAATTAAAGACACACAATACACGGCGGCAGCCCACGAAGAACAGTCTGCTCAGCAAGTAAACATCAAGAAAAGAAAGGCTGAAAGAAAGAAAAATACAACCAACAAAAAGAATGAGGTCAAAGTCCCTTGCCATTTAATATAGACTGTACCTACTAATGTTTATACACTACTGTTCTAGCGCCCGTTATTGTAACGGGCTTAACGACTAGTGTATATATATATATATATATATGATTATATGTATATATATTTATATATGTGTATATATATATATATATGTATGTATATATATGTATAGATAGATAGATATATATATATTGTGGAAGGCAGCCAGGGTCCATGCCCACCCGGGATGCCCCTGCACACTATTTTCAGGAGGAACAGCCCTGGACAGTGCAATACCTCCCCCTGGACGCTAGATGGCCGCCCCCTTGGGATGGAGCGGTGCCTCAATTTCCCACAGTGCTCCATGGGAATTGGAGTTAGGTGCATCCCTGTTGGGTCCCGCAGGCACCACCAGGGGGTGCTGTGTTTGGGACTCCTGAGCCTGTGTGGGCAGCCTATCCATCACACCTGGAAGTGCAGGCAGAACTCTGTGATCAAGCACCTGGAGCACTTCCGGGTGACCCCTATAAAAGGAGCCGGCGACCACCACTCAGAGGCCAGAGTCGGGTGTAGGAGGACAAGGCTGCTTGGGAGGAGTGGTGGTGCCAAGGAGAAGAAAGTGCCTGCTTTACTGGTGTGCTTAGTGCTGGAACTGTGTATTGCCGGTGAGACACGGGGAAGACGTGTGCCCACAGGGGAAGAAAATAAATAGTTTATTTATATGTCAATCTGTGTCAGGTCAGGCGCTACATAACATCTTCTTACAATATATATATTGTGAGCTGGCAGGCTGATCGCACCCCTAGAGAATACAGATGCTCCTTGGAAAACCCATGAAAAATGTTGACAGACTACCTTCACATTGCTCCTTACCTTATTTGCGCTCTGTCGTGTGATAAGCCTCTCATGTGGTACTGCGCTTACTTAAAAGCCTGTACGGGCACCTGTAAGATTTGGAATTGATTGTTTCCTTTTCTCTCTCTCTCTCTCTGACATTTTCTGTTCCTGGCGGAACTGTCATCTCTGACTTGTCATGGAGCACGTTAAAAACTTTTGAAAAAGAGACAAATGTTTGTTTGCAGTGTTTAAATAAAGTTCCTGTTTTCTACAACCGCCTGTGTTTCTGTGCAAATCTGTGACCCAAGCGTGACAATATATATACTTGGTCTTCAGTTATGGACAGGCCACACTGATGGTCAGAGATGGACATGTCACCGGCCATTCCAGTTGACGAGGTAGAAGTCGTCGGTGTAGTAGGGATGATGTGGTGGAGCCCAGGGCCGTCTTAACGCATCGGCACACTGGGCAGTTGCCCGGGGGCCCCATGCTAATCTATGTGCAGTATGTTGTGACTTGGTGAGTGGTTGTGTAGGTCGGGTACTCAGTGCACAGCTTTGCCCGGGGGGCCTATAATGCTGTTAAGACAGCCCTGGTAGAGACTGGTCATTGGATGAAGGGGGCAGTGGGTGGGAAAATCTATTTTAAAAATGGCGCAGGGCATTAGCTTTGTCCACATTTCCTTCTAGCACCTGAGCCCTGGATGGCCTGAGTCCAGTAATTCTGCCCCGTCCACTGCAGCCATCCTTCATGTCATTTTGATTGAATTTGTTTGCTTTGTAACCTTCACTCAGCTTTTCTTGTTTCCAGTACTTGCTGTGCGTCCTTCAGATCCTCTTTATCAACAGGGTTGAATTTTTCTCATTCACACGACTTCTTAGCTCTTCAGTAATCCAGGGCTTGTTGTTTGGTAAGACACAGATGTTTAAAGAGGTCTTTTTGGTATCATCTTCAAGCTTAATCATCTTATCGATGATATTCTTATCCAGATTTTGATTTATGTAATTATAAAAAGTGCAGCAGCCCCAGCGCTGACCCCTGCTGAACACCACTTTTATCATCACCTAATTCTGGAAAGGTTCCCCTCACCGTCACCCATTGCTTCCCGTGTGTGAGCCAATTCTGTACCCACCTACACACTGCTCCTTGAACTCCCACTTCTTTTAGTTTCATCACTAACCTTTCATGTGGTTCCTCCTCAAAAGCTTTCTGAACATCAAGATAAAAAATCTCATGCGCATCTCTTTCATTGTATGCTGTTGTTGTTTCCTGTTCTAGAAATGTGCTCCTCAAACCTCTCGTTAATAATTTATTTAATTAATTTGTTATGGTTCAGCCAGAGTTCCTTCTCTGGCTGGGGTCAGATTCTTGCTTTATGTCATTGCTGTACATTATTGACATGTGGTAATATTGCTACCAAGATCCAGGCCTGTAATGACCTCGTGGGCACGGCCATCAGCAGTGTGTCTGTCTGCAGAGAGAGTGTCGACCTCATCGAGAGGTTTACTTACCTCGGCAGTGACATTCACATCTCTGGTGACTCTTCCTATGAAGTCAGTAGACGGATTGGGAGAGCATGGAGGGCACATGAGGTCACTGGAAAGGGGTGTGTGGCGCTCCTGATATCTCTACAAATGGACGAAGGTCCAAGTCTTTAGAGTCCTGGTGCTTCCTGTCTTGCTATATGGTTGTGAGTCATGGACGCTATCCAGTGACCTGAGATAAAGACTGAACTCCTTCAGTACTGTGTCTCTCCGGAAAAAATGGTTTGACTTTTTGTTGAATGAGTGGTTGCTCATGGAGTCCCGAATGAGGCACATTAAATGCATTGCGAGGGAGCATCAGTTTCAGCACTACGGCCATGTGGAGCGTTTCCCTGAGGGTGATCTGAGTGGCTGTACCAGGCCAAGGGGTTGCCCACGTAACACCTGCCTGCAGCAGAAAGAGGGTCATTTCTGGAGGGTGGGACTGGACCGTGTGCCTGCCTGGGGGGTTGCCTTTCGGGATCCCGAGATGTTTCGTCCTGTGGTGGGTGTGGCAATGTGCTGTACCAGTGCATGCTCTCCAACTTGACTTGACTTAACTTGACTTGTAATATTGCTAAGGTCGTCCTCAATAGGATCCAGGATCACTTGCTCACCTACCAGCGACCGCAGCAGTCTGGTTTTACGCCTAAGAAGTTGACTATCCAGCACATCCTGGCACTGAGGGTTCTTATGTAGCGTAAACATGAATATCGACAGAGTTTCTTTGTAGCCTTTGTTGATTTTTGTAAAGTGTTCAACTCAGTTGATCGAGCCACCCTGTGGGACATCCTGAGACTTTGCGGGATCCCCTCAAGGTTGGTGGATATCATGGCCGGCCTGTACACTGGTACAGTGAGTGCTGTGCAGAGCGGAGGCAGAACAAGATGATTCTGATGTTCGTCACTGGTGTGTTTTTGCTCCTACACTGTTCAGTACTTGTATGAACTGAGTGTTGGTCAGGGTTGTGGGGCTGTGAGGCATCAGTTGGTGAAAATCTTAACTTTGCTGACGATGCTCTGATCTTAGCGGAGTCAATGGAGGCTCTGATCGGGGGTCTCGAGAGACTGAGTGAGGAGTCTGAGTGTCTGGGCTTGCGAGTGTCCTGATAAAAACCAAAGAGCCAGGCCTTTAATGACCTCTTGGGCACGGCCATCAGCAGTGTGTCTGTCTGCGGAGAGAGTGTCGACCTCGTCGAGAGGTTTACTTACCTCGGCAGTGACATTCATATTTCTGGTGACTTCTTCTATGAAGTCAGTAGACGGATTGGGAGAGAATGAGGGGTCATGAGGTCGCTGGAAATGGTGTGTGTGGCGCTCCAGATATCTCTAGTGTCTTTAGAGTCCTGGTGCTTCCTGTTTTGCTATATGTCCTATAGTTACTTAGATTAGCCCAATCGCCATTTTTATACAATCTATATAATAAAAGCCCAGCGCGGTGTCCGTGTCCGTGTCCGGGTCCGGGTTCCTTTTGGCTGTATAGCTGCCCCGTAGAAAAGCCCCAGTCCTTCCCCTCTCAGAATTCCTGCTTACCCCCCTCCGTTCTTTCCCCTTTGCTTTTATTTTTCCTGTTCCTGAAAATCTTTTCAAAAGAAAAGTAAAGAAATAGACAGAGCGTCACATTAACGTCTTCTCCCCTCTGCCCCTACAGCATCCACCGCGCTTCTCGCGTTTTTATTTATACAAACACATTACATATAAAAACTATTTACAAAAAAAAAATTAATCCAATTTTCCAAAGAGAACTATTTGCAATACACATAGACTTTATACAAAAAAAATCCTAATTATATATTCTCAACAAGTGAAAATTAAAGAAAATATATATATATATATAGCATACCTTTTCAAAACAAAAGTAAAGAAAATAGACAGAGCGTCACATTAACGTCTTCTCCCCTCTGCCTATTAAATAATAAATGAAATTGATTATAAATTATTAACACAAAGTAAATGAAATAAAAAAATCACGAAAGAAACAGAAACCACAACCTACCCTTACAGCGTCCACCGCGCTTCTGGCGTTAGAGCCAAAAACGTGGTGTATGCAGGTTATGAGGTGTGACGCTAATTAACGCCCGTACTACAACAGATTATATTGTTGATGTACTATTAACTATTTACAGGGATCAACTCTTTTGGGGAAGTTCATAACAAAAAAAAAAAAAAAATTATAAATAACATTTACACTTTGGGTGGCACGGTGGCGCAGTGGGTAGCGCTGCTGCCTCGCAGTTGGGAGACCTGGGGACCTGGGTTCGATTCCCGGGTCCTCCCTGCATGGAGTTTGCATGTTCTCCCCGTGTCTGCGTGGGTTTCCTCCGGGCGCTCCGGTTTCCTCCCACATTCCAAAGACATGCAGGTTAGGTGGATTGGCGATTCTAAATTGGCCTTGGTGTGTGGTGGGTGTGTTTGTGTGTGTCCTGCGGTGGGTTGGCACCCTGCCCGGGATTGGTTCCTGCCTTGTGCCCTGTGGTGGCTGGGATTGGCTCCAGCAGACCCCCGTGACCCTGTGTTCGGATTCAGCGGGTTGGAAAATGGATGGATGGATTTACACTTTGCTACATGTGCACTTGAGTATTTCGAGCCCCGTGTCTGAGTCAGATGGGTGTTTCAAGCCGCGATTTTCTATTTTCTCCCTTCCAGCCCACTATGCCTTTCCGTCTTCAGCTACCCATGTGCACTTGTACGGAGGAGACCTTATCGAACAATGCCGAAACGAAAGGCAACTGAACCTGCTCCTGCGAGAGAGGACACATTACAGCGTGATCACGAAGCAAACAGGCAAAGGCGTGCCAGTCGCTCGCAAGAAACGGACACTCAGCATTCACACAGATTAGCTCAACGACGCGTCTCTGTTGCACAACGAAAGGCAACTGAAACCCTACAGAGAGAGAAGACAGATTACGCCGTGATCGCGAAAGAAAGAGGCAAAAGCGTGCCAATGAGACACCTGACGAGAGGTCCTTACGATTGCAAAACAACCGTAATATACAGAAACGTACGGTCTCCCAAGAAACTCCGAGTGAATGCTCTCACCGTTCTCGCTCGAAACAAACTGACACTCACCACTCACAGACATTACCGCAACGATGCGTCTCCACTCCTCTTCCTTACAACCATTTACACAATGTATACGATTCTGATTAGTCTGCGTCCCACACTTCGTGAATCATGGGTTTTGTTTTGAAATTTTGTTTCCCATGCAAAAATCAAATGCTGTGCGATGAAGGACCCAGTTCACGACTGCCAGGCGCATTTAAACAGGGAGTCCTTCAACTGTGGTCATCCAACGCGCAGCGTAGCGCGCGCGCCAAGTCGCTAGTTGGTTAATATTTCCTAATCTCCAGTGTTTAGGAATTTCCCCAGTGTGGAATGATTTTTGAGAAATATGTGCCATGGGTTTATTATTATCTACACTCAATAAGCGTCCTCAAGCACTCTTTAGTAAATGCTTTCTAGTCCTGGTGATTTGTTTGATTTCTGCCTTTTTAATCATAGCAGCACTTCTCTCTCTACAGTTTCCAAATCATGCAACGTCCTTAGTAATCCCTGTTACTGTTGGAAGTTATGGACTTCTTCACATGTATACACTTCTGAAAAATGTAAGTTTTATAGCATTTGCTATTTCACCATCTGTATATTTTAATTCCCCTTTACTGTTCCTGGTACTCCCAGTCTGTCACATTTATTGACAAGCTCAATTCCTGAATAGACGTTTTTGTGCGCTGTAGAATGAGCATGAGCTTCCAAGTCTCTCGCACCTTAATGTCTAAGGTTTAAATATTTTTATTTGTTTTATGCAAAATCATGCAGGAGTATGCTGTAAGTGAAATTATTTTTTAGCACATCACAGGCTGTGGTCTAAAGAATAGAAGCTAACACCGTATCAGAAAAACACAGCACAGCAATAGTAGAAAAATCAAATACATCAGTAGCAAAACTAATAATGGTGTTTATTTAACACTCTGATGGCATACGGGTAGAACCTCCTATAGAATCTTTCATTTCAAGTTTTTATCCTGCAGCTCACATACCAGTGACTGGAGCAGTCTGGTTTTACGCCTAAGAAGTTGACCGTCGACCACATCCTGGCACTGTGGGTTCTCATAGAGCACAAACACGAATATCGGCAGAGTTTCTTTGTAGCCTTTGTTGATTTTTGTAAAGTGTTCAACTCAGTTGATCGAGCCACCCTGTGGGACATCCTGAGACTTTGCGGGATCCCCTCAAGGTTGGTGGATATCATGGCCAGCCTGTACACTGGTACCGTGAGTGCTGTGCAGAGTGGAGGCAGAAAAAGATGATTCTGGTGTTCATCACTGGTGTGTTTTTGCTCCTACACTGGAACAGTACTTGTATGGACTGGGTATTGGGCAGGGTTGTGGGGCGTCTGTTGGTGAAGAGAGATTCACTGATCTTGACTTTGCCAATGGAGGCTCTGATCGGCGCTCTCGAGAGACTGAGCAAGGGGTCTGAGTGTCTGAGCTTGCAAGTGCCCTGATAAAAAACCAACATCCAGGCCTTTAATTACCTCTTGGGCACGGGCCATCAGCAGCATTTCTTGGATTAGCCCAATCGCCATTTTTATACAATTGGTTGATAGATAGGATAGATAGATAGATAGATAGTTAGATAGATAGATAGGATAGATAGAATAGATAGATAGATAGATAGATAGATAGATAGAATAGATAGATAGATAGATAGATAGATAGGATAGATAGATACTTTATTAATCCCAAGGGGGAAATTCCCATACTCCAGCAGCAGCGAGCATACTGATGATAAACAATATTAAATTAAAGGAGTGATAACAATGTAGGTATAACAGACAATAACTTTATATAATGTTAACGTTTTACCCCCCCCGGGTGGAACTGAAGAGTCACATAGTGTGGTGGAGGAACGATCTCCTCAGTCTGTCAGTGGAGCAGGATGGTGACAGCAGTCTGTCGCTGAAGCTGCTCTTCTGTCTGGAGATGATCCTGTTCAGTGGGATGCAGTGGATTCTCCATGATTGACAGGAGTCTGGCTCAGCGCCCGTCGCTGTGCCACGGATGTCAAACTGTCCAGCTCCATGCCAACAACAGAGCCTGCCTTCCTCACCAGTTTGTCCAGGCGTGAGGCGTCCCTCTTCTTTATGCTGCCTCCCCAGCACTCCACCGCGTAGAAGAGGATGCTCACCACAACCATCTGATAGAACATCTGTAGCATCTTATTGCAGATGTTGAAGGACGCCAGTCTTTCTAAGGAAGTATAGTCGGCTCTGTCCTCTCTTGCACAGAGCATCAGTATTGGCAGTCCAGTCCAATTTACATCCAGCTGCACTCCCAGGTATTTATAGTCTGCACCCTCTGCACACAGTCACCTCTGATGATCACGGGGGTCCATGAGGGGCCTGGTCCTCCTAAAATCCACCACCAAGCTCCTTGGTTTTGCTGGTGTTTCAGGTGTAGGTGGTTTGAGTCGCACCATTTAACAAAGTCCTTGACATTAACATTTATACAAATTTATTTTCTATCTATCTATCTATCTATCTATCTATCTAGTCTATCTATCTATCTATCTATCTATCTATCTATCTATCTAGTCTATCTATCTATCTATCTATCTATCTATCTATCTATCTATCTATCTATCTATCTATCTATCTATCTATCTATCTCTATCTATCTATCTATTACTTTTAATAAACATGCACCCAAAGTAAAATATAGTTTGCGTGGTTGCCGTATAGAGGAGGATGAAATTTTTTCAGAATTTAAAACATTTTCTGTTTTTTTTTCTCTAAATTTAAATACAGTTATGATATTTGGATAAGGAAATGGCCCCCTTTTTTACCATTTTGTTCCTGGTGAACCACATTCCTTTGCACAGTGGGGGGAAAGAAAAGAAACGGTATCAGCAAACTTATCTTTCAATTTTTTGAGATTATGGAATAATCTGATTTATAGTGGGTTGTTTTCGATAGACTGGCAAAACCGTAACACGCCACACACCACAAAAGCAAACTTTTCTTTTTCACCAGACAACGTGCCATCACTTCATTAAATATTGAATTGTTTTCAATGTATAAAATGAAATGGCCTAACGTGTTTGCTATTGAATAGTTGGTATTTTACTGACACAAACTGTGTACGGTCTGTGCTTCTGACAGCATCTTTTGATGTTTTATCGACTGGCGTATTTATTACAGTGCATGGGTTTCAAGTTAGGGTTAAACGTTCACTTCTATTGTAATGGACTGTAAAGAAAAAAACAGTCATCTCTCTATTATAAAAAAAAAATCTTGGGACGAGACGAGACTATTTTTCCTGCGATCTTTTGAAGAGAGACAGAGAGACACTTCCACGTCCCGCGAGATGGTCAAGTCACGTCATACTTACAACCTTTGAAAGCAAGTCCCGTGATACGGTGACTTACTTATTACCATTTTCAAACGAGGGCCACGGTCATCTAATGGTTTCAGTTTTTGGACTGATTTTTGGCAGACACACTTCCTGTGCTCTCAGCTGTTAAAAATTTTTATATGTACTAAATGACATGTCAACAACTAAGCAAAGAAGAAAGAGCAGGCGTGTCAAAAAGTGACCAAAAAGCGTTGGAGGAGAATAGAAAGCAAAAAAAGAATCGAACTAATCTATGTGGCAAATTCTGAGCGTTTTAACCACACCTGGGTCCGGAAAAAGACAAAGTAGAACGTCGTAAAGAATTCAAAAAATGTCGGCGCGATACACATGCAGAACAGGGATAGATAGATAGATAGATAGATAGATAGATAGATATATAGATAGATAGATAGATAGATCTGATAGATAGATAGATAGATAGATAGATAGATAGATACTTTATTAATCCCAAGGGGAAATTCCTAAGTCTCAAAAAAAATGATAGTAAAGATTTCATTAGTGCAAAACAAACGGAAAATATTACTCGGTGAAATAATGGAACAGCGAAAAGAAAATCGAATAGTGTTTGAAAATGTCCGGGGGAAGAAGAGAGACGGGGGCCGTGAGACAAAAGGACAGCTGCTGTACAGGCTTTTAAATGTTCGACAGCACACGTGACATGCAGGTCACACAGCCTGGCAGCAGCTGATCGAGCAAAGAGGAGGTAAAAAAAAACAAAAACTGGGGTTTGTTTCCCATTGTAACACCGTTTAAGAGGGGCTTCGAAGGAGTAACCGTGTCTTCAGCCCCATTCTCACGCCGGCGGGGGGGGGGGATTGAGGGATTGGAAAGTGAAGCAAGCTAGTTTACTATAAAATTATAATGTAGACCTAAAGGATATTGTCACCTTATTTTTTTACAGTAAAATTCTGGCCACCACATCTGCCAGTTTTATACCATAAATGTAACATCTGTTTGACAGAATGCTGCATACCCACTCTGTAGGTGGACCATTAACGAGTGGGGTGTAATTCCTCCCCTGCATGCCCTCCTAAAGTCCACGACCATCTCCTTGGTCTTGCTGATGCTCAGGTCTAAATGATTGGTCCCTACACCACTGCCCAAGGGTTGACCACTTCATGCAATTAATAGCTGTCATCCTCTCCTGAGATACAACCCACCATCACTGTGTGGTCTGAATGCTTCATAATGGAGTGTGAAAGAAGCCCGGCTACAGACAGACACCAAAGACACACAATGTTCAAATGTTGTACACAACACAGTGTCCAAAACAGTCACAACAATAACTCAGTCCTCTTCTTTCTTTCTTTCTTTCTTCTTTCTTTCTTTCTTTCTTTTCTTCTTCTTTCTTTCTTTCTTTCTTTCTTTCTTTGTTCGTTCGTCATCCGTTTCTTCCTTCCTTCCTTTTTCTTCTGCCTCCTCCACTCCTCTCCTTGCAAGCTCCGTCCTCTGCCTCCCTGAATGGAGTGAGGCGGCCCCTTTCATAATGCCCCCGGATGTGCTCCTGGTGCTCCCTTATGACCTTCCTGCAGCACTTCCTGGTGTGACAGAAGTGCTGCATGGGCACCCAGAAGCACTCCAGGTGTACCTGCTTCCTGGTCCAGTAGCACTTCCTGGTGTGGTAGAAGTTCTGCATACCATGGCTTCTAAACCATCTTGGTGCCCCCCTGGTGGTGGCCATGGGTCCCCCACAAGGTTGAGCTTCCCAGTTCTGTGGTTTCCCATGCGATCCCGGAGGGGTGCCCTCTTGCGTCCCAGAATAGGAATTGCCCCTCCTCCAGTCCCCTGCTTCTCCAGGCCTCCCAGTGGGGCAAGGTCCCCGGCGGTCTGTCACAGGAGTTAAAGTTGTACATCGCTGTACCACCATAGATGTAGAGGGTATACACCCCTGAGGCACTCCTATATTGAGCGTGAGGGTGTCTGGACAGATATTGCCCACCTTAACCACCTGTGGTCTTCTGAAGAGAAGCAACTGATGGAAGGGCAGAGTTCTTGGTCATGGAGGTTAATAATCAGAATGTGTGGCACACAATATGGTGTTGTTGAACACCGAACTGAGCTGCAAAAAAATTAAAGGACCACTGTGAAAACCCATCAGATCTCAATGGGGAAATAAATCCTGCTGACTCTCTCTACTGCTATGGACTGATATGGTGATATGTTAGGAACAATAGGATGGCAAAGAAAATGATGAACCTACAGAGGGCTGAATTCAAAGACACCCTGAAAATCAACGGGAACAAAATGATGCAGCAGGCAGGTGAGTCCATTTGGCCGAAATTTCATTGCAGTAACTCAAAATCATACTCAGTAGTTTGTATGGTCCCCCACGTGCTTTTATGCATGACTGACAACATCCTAATGAGACGACGGATGGTGTCCTGGGGGATCTCCTCCCAGATCTGGACCAGGGTATCACTGAGCCTCCTGGACAATCTGAGGTGCAACCTGGCCACGTCGGATGGAGCAAAACATAATGTCCCACCCAGAGGTGTTCTATTGGATTGAGGTCAGGCGAGTGAGCGTGGGGGCCAGTCAATGGGATTAATTCCTTTATCCTCTCACCACATGAGGCCGGGCATTGTCGTGCACCAGGAGGAACCCAGTAGCCACAGCACAAGCATAGAGTCTGACAATGGTGTCCAAGAATTTCATCCCAATACCTAATGGCAGTCAAGGTGCTGTTGTCTAGCCTGTAGAGGTCTGTGTGTTCCTCCATGGATATCCCTCCCCAGACCATCACTGACCCACCACCAAACCAGTCATGCTGAACGATGTTACAGGCAGCATAACATTCTCCATGGCTTCTCCAGACCCTTTCATGTCTGTCACATGTGCTCTCATGTGTGAAAAGCACAGGGCGCCAGTGGTGGACATGCCAATTCTGGTATTCTATGGCAAATGCCAATCGAGCTCCACGGTGCCCACTAGAAGATGTCGGGCCCTCAGGCCACCCTCATGAAGTTTGTTTCTGATTGTTTGGTCAGAGACATTCACACCAGTGTTCTGCCTGCCTACTGGAGGTCATTTTGTAGGACTCTGGCAGTGCTCATCCTGTCCTCCTTGCCCAAAGGAGCAGATACTGGTGGGCCCTGCTGATGGGTTAAGGACCTTCTACAAAGGGGCCCAGTCCAGCTCTCCTAGAGTAACTCCCTGTCAACTAGAATCTCCACCATGCCTTGAGACTGTGCTGGGAGGCACAGCAAACCTTCTGGCAATGCCATGTGGTATTAGAGAAGTTGGAATACCTGTGCCATCTCTGTAGGGTCAGGTATGGCCTCATGCTACCAGTAGTGACACTGACCGTAGCCCAATGTAAAACGAGTGAAAAAACAGATGAGGAGGGAAAAATGTCAGTGGCCTCCCTCCAGCTGTTAACCCATTCATTCCTGTTTTGGGGGGTCATCTCATTGTTGCCCCTCTAGTGCACCAAAGCAGCTGAAACTGATGAACAAACCCACTGACTAGATCAATAGCCCAGGAGTTACATTGACTTGATGCTATACTCTCATTATAAAGGCGTCCTTTCATTTTTTTGAGCAGTATATAATCTATGAACAGCAGTCTCACATACAGTAGTTGTCACACTTGCCGTCTAGATGATTTATCTTAATTTATTTTTATTTTATTTAACTTTTTTTTTAACTGAGTAGAATATAAGGACTTATAGTAGTCTCTAAATGTGTGCATTGTATTTTTTATGGTCAATGACTTTATCTTCGAGCGGCACGGTGGCTAATTGGTAGCGCTGCTGCCTCGCAGTTAGGAGACCTCAGTTTGCTTCCCGGGTCCTCCCTGTGTGGAGTTTGCATGTTCACCCCGTGTCTGTGTGGGTTTCCTTCCACAGTCTAAAGACATGCAGGTCAGGTGCATTGGCCATCCTAAATTGTCCCTAGTGTGTGCTGGGTGTGTGTGTGCCCTGTAGTGGGTTGGCGCCTTGCCCGGGATTTGTTCCTTCCTTGCGCCCTGTGTTGGCTGGGATTGGCTCCAGCGGACCCCTGTGACCCTGTGTTAGGATATAGCGGGTTGGATAATGACTGACTGACTGACTGATTTTATCTTCGTGTGTGTTGCTGATATTGCATTGCAAACTTCCTGCTTGTGGATTTGTTGAGCTAAGATCTTAGGCAGAGTGGTGGCTCTGAGGCTAGTGATCTGCACTGGCAATTGGAAGGTTGCTGGTTCAATTCCCTTAAAATGCCAATAGGGACTCTGCTCTGTTGGGCCCTTCAGCAAGGTCCTTAACTTGCAATTGCTGAGCGCTTTGAGTAGTGAGAAAAGCGCTATATAAATGCAAAGAATTATTATTATTATTAGCCCTCTCTCTAGCTGTTCATAGTAATGATGTTGCGACTTACAAATGAGTTGTTCTGCGTCTTTTGCTGTCAAGAGGTTGAGTTCTGAATGCAGAGCCCGTCTAGATGGTTGAATGTGGTGTGTAAAACCTCAATGATGGCATCAGTGGTTACCCGGTTCGACGGATATGCAGACTGTAGGGGCTCTAAAATGTACTGACGCACCGATATGCTCTTTAGGAAGCTTTTAACAGCACTTCATCACTACAAATGTCAGGGCCACAGGATGATAATCATTGGGGCAGAAGTTTCTGGACTTGAGTACGATGATAATGACTGTTTTTTTTTTAAATTTTGTTTGTTTTCTTCAAACAAGTCGGGACAGTATTCTGGCCAGGGAGTCATTGAACAAAGGGGTAAATAATGGTGCAAGCTGGTCTGAAGAAGCGCTTGGCACTCATCCTGGTAGGTGGTCCGGACCTGCTGCTTTCCTGTTATTCACTCACCTTAAAGCCCTCCTCTAAGGATCCTCTCCGCAACACTGAAGGCAGCTAATGAATGCTTATATTAGCTCCGCTTGTATCAAAGCGTGCATAAAAGGTATTCTTTTTATCTGCTACGACATGCACATGGCAGCTCTCCAGACAGGACGTGCGTCTTCATACTTGCTGCGGCCAGATCATACAAACAGACGCTCTTTCATGAACCCTCTGTAAATTTACACCTGTGGTTTTCATGTCTTTTGTGCTGATGATTTGGTGTTAACCGTAGCAGAGCTCTGCTCCGTCCTCCTAGCTGACAATGCATGCTGCTCTTTAAATGAACCCATCTGCTTTGTTCTACCAGAATACACTGCATGAAAGACAAAAGAGCTAGTGGGAGTCTGTGGAATGAATATCATAATAATAAATATTTGCAGTCCTGTGTTCATTTACATAATTTGTGTTACAAGCAGAGCAGGACAATTTTAGGAGTTTTATAAATCCTGGCCAGTGTCACAGACGGTTGGGGTATTTGTCGCACTGGGACGCCACTTCACTGTATGGACCGTGGGACCAAGCCTGGTCAGGACAGTATCTCCCCACGGAACACTAGATGGCAGACCCCCTGGGTTGCAGCGGTGTAATCAGAATATAAGTTTAATGTCACTGTGCTCTGTACAAAAATTATTTTATAAATCCACTCACATGTACAGACCAGGCCAAAGTTAGCACACAGGGGCTCTCAGCATTTAGAACTGCTAGGCAAGAATTTAAAGAAAGAAAGGTACAACTACGAAAATGGGCATTGTACCCATGGACAGTGCGAGAGAAGCCCGGAGTAGGGGTGATTGGTGCTGGGGGCACAGTGTGCTGTGCGGAACTTTGTTTGAACATTAATAAACGAGTGCTTTTTATAAAGACGTGGTCTCTGGCTGGTGGTGTCTGGGCGTAGCTCACACTATATAGTTTCGGGTTACTTAAAACGCTGCAATTAAAAAGAACTTATTCCAACTAGGGAGCCAGCGACCCCTAGAGGAAATAAGCAGTGCCTAGGATTCCTGCAGGGCTTCATGGGAGCTGGAGTTTGGTGCAGCCCTGTTGGGATCCAGGTGTGTTGCCAGGGGGTGCTGCAACAGCTGCTGAGCCCTCTTGGGCGGGTTTGAGGAAGTGTTGCCGGAAATAGGTCAACGAGCACCTGGAACACTTCCGGGGGGCGTTATAAAAGGAGCCAGCAGTCACAAACTCGGAGAGTCAGAGTCGGGAGGAGGGAGACAAAGCTTGCCGAGGAGGAGTGGAGGAGAAAGAACTGAGAGAGAGAAAAAGTATTGTGGTGCTCGTGATTATTGGGACTGTGTTGTGCCAGTGGGAATCATGGAAGGCGAAGAAAAAGAAAAACTCTGCCTGCGTCAGGCTGGACTGATGTAATAGGCTTCAAAAAGAGGACATCTCTGAGAAAACGAGGACATCTGGCTGACCTAAATATATATATATATATATATATATATATATATATATATATATATATATATATATATATATATACACTGTAATAGACTGTAACAGACATAATAGTAATAATAATAATGCATTTTATCTCTGGTCTGTTCAGCCTATATACAGTACATCGGACTTCCAATACAACTCGGAGTCCTGCCATGTGCAAAAGTTCGCTGACAACACTGCTGTCATGGGCTGCATCAGGAATGGGCTGGAGGAGGAGTATAGGAACCTAATCAAGGACTCTGTTAAATGGTGCGACTCAAACCACCTACAACTGAACACCAGCAAAACCAAGGAGCTGGTGGTGGATTTTAGGAGGACCAGGCCCCTCATGGACCCCGTGATTATCAGAGGTGACTGAGTGCAGAGGGTGCAGACCCAGAAATACCTGGGAGTGCAGCTGGATGATAAATTGGACTGGACTGCCAATACTGACGCTCTGTGTAAGAGAGGACAGAGCCGACTATACTTCCTTAGTAGGCTGGAGTCCTTCAACATCTGCAATAAGATGCTGCAGATGTTCTATCAGACGGTTGTGGCGAGCGCCCTCTTCTACGCGGTGATGTGCTGGGGAGGCAGCATAAAGAAGAGGGACGCCTCACGTCTGGACAAACTGGTGAGGAAGGCAGGCTCTATTGTAGGAATGGAGCTGGACAGTTTGACATCTGTGGCAGAGCGACGGGCGCTGAGCAGACTCCTGTCAATCATGGAGAATCCACTGCATCCACTGAACAGGATCATCTCCAGACAGAGGAGCAGCTTCAGCGACAGACTGCTGTCACCGTCCTGCTCCACTGACAGACTGAGGAGATCGTTCCTCACCCACACTATGAGACTCTTCAATTCCACCCGGGGGGGTAAACGTTAACATTATACAAAGTTATTGTCTGTTATACCTGCATTGTTATCACTCTTTAATTTAATATTGTTATTATCAGTATGCTGCTGCTGGAGTATGGGAATTTCCCCTTGGGATTAATAAAGTATCTATCTATCTATCTATCTATCTATCTATCTATCTATCTATCTATCTATCTATCTATCTATCTATCTATCTATCTATCTATCTATCTATCTATCTATCTATTTGTAGGCGCCTTTCTAATCACTCAAGGACACCGAACAATAGATAAAACACAGATTACAAACAAAACTAAAATACAAAAATTAAAATCAGACAGAGCAACTGTAATCAAAGAGAAAACAAATGAGTTTTACGTTTAGATTTGAAAAGTGAAAATGATTCAATATTTCTAAGCTCAGATGGTAGTGAGGTCCAGAGCTGGGGAGCAGAGCAACTGAATGGTGGTAAGACGGATGAAGGGGACAGTCAAGCGGACGGAGGAAGAGGATCTAAGGGTACGGGAGGGAATGGCAACATGGAGGAGGTCAGACAGATATGGAGGGGCGAGGTTGTGGAGAGCCTTAAAAGTTAACTGGAGAATTTTCAATTGAATGTGGAACTTAACTGGAAGCCAATGAAGCTGCTGCAAAACAGGAGTGATATGATGAACAGAGGGGGGGTTCTAGTAATGATGAGGGCAGCTGAATTCTGGACCAGTTGAAGCTTATAAAGAGATTTACGAGAAAGACCAAAGAAAAGGGAATTGCAATAATCGAGACGAGAAGTGACAAGGCTATGAACAAGGATAGCAGTGATGAGGGGCGAATACGATTAACGTTACACCAGTGGAAATATGCAGACTGGGAGATGTTAGTGATGTGGGACTGAAAGGATAAAGTACTGTCAAGGCTCTTAACCTGTGGGGAAGGGGAGACAAAGGAATTATCAATAACACTGGAAAAATGATCAGTTTTGGGTAATGTGGATTTTGTACCAATGAGGAGAACCTTAGTTTTGTTACTATTTAATTTAAGAAAATTTGAAGAAAACCAGGATTTGATTTCTGCTATGCAATCAATAAGTGAGGAGGGCGGAAAGGAAACAGTAGGTTTGCTAGTGAGATAGAGCTGGGTGTCATCAGTATAACAGTGGAAGCTAATGTTATATTTACGAAAGATATTACCAAGGGGAAGGAGGTAAATAATGAAAAGGAGGGGCCGCAGGACAGAGCCCACCTGAAGTAACAGCGGTGGGGTTGGGATGTGAAAGTTTTTAAGCTGAACAAACTGCATGTGGCCTGAGAGGTGGGATCTGAACCAGTCTAGTGGAGTGTGGGTAATGCCAATCGAAGATAATCTATTGAGAAGAGTGGTGTGACAAATAATGTCAAAGGCCGCATTCAGATCAAGGAGGATCCATCCATCCATCCATCCATTTTCCAACCCGCTGAATCTGAACACAGGGTCACGGGGGTCTGCTAGAGCCAATCCCAGCCAACACAGGGCACAAGAAAGGAAACAATCCTGGGCAGGGTGCCAACCCACCGCAGGACACACACCAAGCACACACTAGGGCCAATTTAGAATCGCCAATCCACCTAACCTGCATGTCTTTGGACTGTGGGAGGAAACCCACACAGACACGGGGAGAACATGCAAACTCTACGCATGGAGGACCTGGAATCGAACCCAGGTCTCCCAAGTGCGAGGCAGCAGCGCTACCCACTGCGCCACCATGCCGCCTCAAGGAGGATGAGAATAGGAATTAAACCAGAATCAGCTTCTCCTTATAGGTCATTGGTAATTTTTATAAGTGCCATTTCTGTACTGTGGAGGCAACGAAAACCAGACTGGAATTGTTCATACAGACTATTGTGAGATAAATGAGAATGGAGTTGAATGCCTACTATTTTTTCAAGAATTTTGGAAATGAAGGGTAGATTAGAAATATGATGAAAATTACTGAAGTTAGTCGGATCGGCACCAGGTTTTTTCAGTATTGGTTATTGCAGCAGTTTTAAAAGATGAAGGAACAGTACCAGTAGTGAGAGAAGAGTGAATTAGATAGATAGATAGATAGATAGATAGATAGATAGATAGATAGATAGATAGATAGATAGATAGATAGATACTTTATTAATCCCGATGGGAAATTCACATTATATATTATATATTATTATAGCAGAGATAAGAAGGGGGACCAGAGAGGGGAGGCAGGCTTTGACCAGAACTGTAGGGAGGGGGTCCAGTTGACAGGTCCATAAATCTCTGCAGTATTGTGGAGGACCCCTCCGCATGATCTCTCTTCAATGCTTCCAGCTGGTCGAAGGTATCGGAGCGCACTTTTGCTTTGAATTCTGCCACACACATATTGCAGGTTAAACCTTGTGCATGTTATTAATACGTCTTCTGTATGGGTGCCAGGCTTCATTTAAGAGTTAATCGAAACAAAACATGAACAAGCGCCCTGCAGAATTAAAATGCCGTTCAACACAAGTGACTGTGGGCAGGAGCAGGAAATCACATGAAGAAGCGACGCTGTGGTGCAGCAGTCGAGGCATTGGCGTGTGAAGGATGGCGGTTCAAAAAAACGAAGCTCTGACTCAGTGTGTGACCATAAATGAGTCACTCAAGCCAGGGCCGCCTAGAAATAAACACTCACAACCAAGGCGCAGGTTTTAAAGGTCAGGCTCCTTGTCATCTGCTCATTGCACATTGAACTTCTCACTATCATTCCAGTGCTCTTGAGAAATGACACACAATGACTCTCATCCAGTGGCGCTGACTCCTATTATTATGAAGTGCTTTGAGAGACTGGTGCTGGGACACGTAAAGAGTGTCATTCCAGACAGCTTGGACCCCCTCAACTCCCCCCAGCCTGCAGTTTGCTTCTAAATACAAGAGGTCTATAGGGGACGCAATGGCAACAGCAGCTTGGAACATCAGGATCAAAAGAGCTCTTATGTCGGACTGTTATTTGTAAATCACAGCTCTGCCGTCGACACTGTAATCCCATCCAGGAGTGAACACCAAGCTCTTTGACCTGGGCCTCAGTTGGATCTTGGACTTTGTGACTTCCAGACATCAGCAGGTATGGATTGACCACCCATACACAGAACACAGAACACCTCACAGGCCTAGAAAACAAAGAAGACAATAAATGAAAGTAACATGCGAAAGACTCAGCAATTCAAAATTGAACAAAAAGAAACAGACATAACTTTGAACCCCAGCGAAGGGAGGAACCCTGGCTGAGATATAACAGACATGTCCACAAAGCTCGGCAGCCTTGTGGAGGACCCAAACAACCCTCCGCATGATCTCTTTTCAATACTTCCAGCCGGCCGGAGGTGTCGGAGTCTGTGGACCGACACTGCCAGATTGATCACCAGCTGGTCACCTCTGTTATCCCCCCTGCCAACCCCTGTCTCTGTGTGTGCCCCCTTATCACAGGCTCTTATCTCGTTATTGTTCTGTCTTGCATTCCTTTGCAGGTCTTGTCTGTTATTCTGTACGTCTCCTATCATCACTGATTGCTGTTTTGTCAACACAATGCTGTCTTGTTCAGATGTTCTTCCTTGTTCTGCATTCCCTTTAGTAAAATTTCCCACCCCTTCTGCGTGTAACACTCCTTCCTCCTAAGCGTCTTGTTACTGGTGCCTAAGGGCAATCTGGGAAAGGGTCCTCCTGCATTTAGCCGATTTATACCTAATCTGAATCGATTCTCTCCCGTCACTGATTTTCTTAGTGAATAACTATGTAGTAACTTTCACATTTACAGTATCTCCATTGGCTTCATTTCAAACCATAGATAAACATAATCATAAGATGCTGTGGTCACCAGGGGGCTGCTACAGCTCCCCCAACTCCCAGCACATGGGCTTGGACACAACTGAGTCAATGAATAAAGGGTTTTAATTGTGTGAAACTCGTAAGTAAGCATTTCCCACACCACAACCACACTCCAATTTAGCACTCTGCAACTCCGTCTCTCTTTTTCTTTCTCTCCTCCACTCCTCCAGAAATCTTTGTCTTCCTCCTCTCGAACTGTAGCAGGCCGCTCCTTTTATGTAACACCAGGGAGTATTTTCGGCATCCCGAAACTGTGGCTCAGGAGTACTTCCAGGTAAAGCTGGAGTCTGACAAAAAAGGACTTGCTAGTCCTTGCACCGCCCCCTGGCAGTGCCCACGGATCTTAACAGATTACAGTTCCCAGTGTACCATGTGGGAATCCATAGTGGTGCCATCAGCCAGGGGGCCTCTCATCTAGCAGGTTGGGGGCGGGGGGACAATGTCCTAAATAGGTGATCTTCCCTTGTCCTTCCATTTGTCACACATATGCGCATAGGAGGCAGGTAAAGGGCCTGAATGAGGGTAATTCTACACCAGACCAGGGGCTGGCGGAGTGTACTGACCCTTTCTCTCTTTCCTCTGCAGACAGATTACGAGAAATTCCACCTGGTCCTGATGACATCACTTCCGGCTCCGGGACTAATGATGTCACTGACTATCCTTTACCCTTTCTCTGTTTCAACTGCAGACAGATTTTGGAAAATCTGGCTGGTCCTGATGATGTCACTTCCGGTTCCGGGCCTGATGATGCCACTTCTGGTTCTGGCCCTGATGATGTCACTGCTTATCCTTTCCCTTTTCTCTCTTTCCACTGCAGACTGATTACGGGAAATTCTGGCTGACCCTGATGAGGTCACTTCTGGTCCCAGTCCCGATGATGTTACTTCCGGCCCCGATTAGGTCACTTCCAGTTCGGGGGCATATGACGCCACTTCCGGTTCTGGCCTTGATGACGTCACTTCCTATCCTCTGCTTTAAAACTGCCATCTTTGCCTCAACAAGACAGTTCTCTTTTGGACTTGAATCTGTACACATACGTACTCTTTTTACTCAACTCTTTTGCAGCCAGGAAAAATTACACGGGTGGCTGCCCCAAACCTTTTAGTGGCTCATTTGTCTCATCTTATATTGGTGTCCCGACCATTGGTGTAAGGATCCTGCTACAGCTCCTGCCGGGATGCCAGTCCCAGCATGGCACCTCTCACACGGCTAATAACAAGACAAGAGAATACTTAAATTAGAAAGAACATTCGTTGAATAAATAAAAGAGCTTTTCAAACAATGACAGTAATGACAATAATAATACAGGTGTATGTTGATTTTATTCCTATTTAGTGGCATGGATCGAGGACTATCTTAAAGACAGACCTCAGTATGTGCATCTTGGAAACTGCACGTCTGACATTGTGGTCAGCAACACAGGAGCGCCACAGGGGACTGTACTTTCTCCGGTCCTGTTCAGCCTATATACATCGGACTTCCAATACAACTCAGAGTCCTGCCATGTGCAAAAGTTCGCTGATGACACTGCTACCGTGGGCTGCATCAGGAGTGGGCAGGAGGAGGAGTATAGGAACCTAATCAATGACTTTGTTAAATGGTGCGACTCAAACCACCTACACCTGAACACCAGTAAAACCAAGGAGCTGGTGGTGGATTTTAGGAGGACCAGACCCCTCATAGACCTCGTGATCGTCAGAGGTGACTGTGTGCAGATGGTGCAGACCTATAAATACCTGGGAGTGCAGCTGGATGATAAACTGGACTGGACTACCAATACTGATGCGCTGTGCAAGAAAGGACAGAGCCGACTATACTTCCTTAGAAGGCTGGCGTCCTTCAACATCTGCAATAAGATGCTGCAGATGTTCTATCAGACGGTTTTGGCGAGCGCCCTCTTCTACGCGGTGGTGTGCGGGGGAGGCAGCATTAAGAGGAAAGACGCCTCACGCCTGGACAAACTGGTGAGGAAGGCAGGCTCTATTGTTGGCATGGAGCTGGACAGTTTGACATCTGTGGCAGAGCGAAGGGCGCTGAGCAGACTCCTGTCAATTATGGAGAATCCACTGCATCCAGTGAACAGGATCATCTCCAGACAGAGGAGCAGCTTCAGCGACAGACTGCTGTCACCGTCCTGCTCCACTGACAGACTGAGGAGATCGTTCCTCCCCCAAACTATGCGACTCTTCAATTCCACCCGGGGGGGGGGGGGGGGGGGGGGGGTAAACGTTAACATTCAACATTATACAAAGTTATTGTCTGTTTTTCACCTGCATTATTATCATTCTTTAATTTAATATTATTTATTGTATCATTATGCTGCTGCTGGAGAATGTGAATTTCCCATTGGGATTAATAAAGTATCTATCTATCTATCTATCTATCTATCTATCTATCTATCTATCTATCTATCTATCTATCTATCTATCTATCTATCTATCTATTCATACTAAATCCAGTTATTTACACTATAGGAAACCACTATGATGGGCGGCGCAGTGGCGCAGTGGTAGCACTGCTGCCTCGCAGTTAGGAGACCCGGGTTTGCTTTCCGGGTCCTCCCTGCATGGAGTTTCCATGTTCTCCCAGTGTCTGCGTGGGTTTCCTCCGGGTGCTCCGGTTTCCTCCCACAGTCCAAAGACATGCAGGTTAGGTGGATTGGCGATTCTAAATTGGCCCTAGTGTGTGCTTGGTGTGTGATTGTGTTTGTGTGTGTCCTGCGGTGGGTTGGCACCCTGCCTGGGATTGGTTCCTGCCTTGTGCCCTGTGTTGGCTGGGATTGGCTCCAGCAGACCCCCGTGACCCTGTGTTCGGATTCAGCGGGATGGAAAATGGATGGATGGATGGAAACCACTATGATACCGTACCATCATATAAGAACCCAAGTAAATATATTTAACCCTTACATAATGTTCAGGTCAAATTTGACCCGTTTTGACATTTGATAGCAGTAAAAATACCCTAAATGTCATTCTTTAAGACTGAAATTTGATTACTTTTCCTAAAGTGACCCAAACTACACAAAAATGAAAATATTTTAAAATTGTATACTGTTGTAAAGGTGCTACCAATTTTTTCACAATGAGGCCTGTTCCGGGTCAGATTTGACCCATATCTATTGAGACGGACTTGAGATCCACCAGTGTGGAACAAATCAAGGAAAATGGCGATTTTTAGGGAATCTTGAAACTGTGAAACTCTCCATGCCATGTTTGTGTGTATTTTTTACTAGCTGTCCCCTGTGGTTCCGCCCACATAGTAGTGAAACAGGGCAAAGTTTAAAAATCAATAAACAAACAGGTATTGCCTACTAAGAGGAGGCAAGGTACACTCCAACACGTGGCGATAGGTAGGCCGACTCAAACAGAGAGACTGTCTGGCTCCCCACTCCTGATGGCAAACTTACCTCTACCCTTGGCCCGCAGCCTCTGTCTTAGATTAGCGCAAATAAATTGTTCCTGCAAGCGAACTGTGATTCTTAGCGTGAAGATATTGTGGTAATCAACTGGAATGTGCAAGAAAATTATAGAAAAATAAACAATTTAAATCCGTTAAGTAGTTCTAGCGTTCGCTAGCTAAGCGGAGGTAAGGTATTCTCCATAACACAGAGGTGGACCGACTCACCACTCCTGACGTCACGCTTCCCCCTCCCCTCGACCCGCAGCCTGTGTCTCGGATTAGTATGAATATATCGCTCCTGCAAGCGAACTATGATTCTTAGCGAGATGAAAGAAGTCGTAAAATCAACCGGAACATCCAAGCAAATTATAGAAAAACTAGCTGTGTAAACCCATGCTGTACAAAGCCTGGGGTCCTAGAAACTACTGAAACTGTCAGAAAAAATCGGAATGTAGAGATGTCAGGTAATTGAAAGGAACAACTCTGGTAGTTTTACAGACAGACCTCAGTATGTGCGTCTCGGGTACTGCACGTCTGACATTGTGGTCAGCAGCACAGGGGACTGTACTTTCTCCGGTCCTGTTCAGCCTATATACATCAGACTTCCAACACAACTCGGAGTTCTGCCACGTGCAAAAGTTTGCTGACGACACTGCTGTCGTGGGCTGCATAAGGAGTGGGCAGGAGGAGGAGTATAGGAACCTAATCAAGGACTTTGTTAAATGGTGCGACTCAAACCACCTACAACTGAACACCAGCAAAACCAAAGAGCAGGTGGTGGATTTTAGGAGGCCCAGACCCCTCATGGACCCCATGATCATCAGAGGTGACTGTGTGCAGAGGGTGCAGACCTATAAATACCTGGGTGTTCAGCTGGATGATAAATTAGACTGGAGTGATAATACTGATGCTCTGTGCAAGAGAGGACAGAGCTGACTATACTTCCTTAGAAGGCTGGCGTCCTTCAACATCTGCAATAAGATGCTGCAGATGTTCTATCAGACGGTTGTGGCGAGCGCCATCTTCTACATGGTGGTGTGCTGGGGAGGCAGCATAAAGAAAAGGGATGCCTCACACCTGGACAAACTGGTGAGGAAGGCAGGCTCTATTGTAGGCACAGAGCTGGACAGTTTGACATCTGTGGCAGAGCGACTGGCGCTGAGCAGACTCCTGTCAATCATGGAGAATCCACTGCATCCACTGAACAGGATCATCTCCAGACAGAGGAGCAGCTTCAGTGACAGACTGCTGTCACCGTCCTGCTCCACTGACAGACTGAGGAGATCGTTCCTCCCACACACTATGTGACTCTTTAATTCCACCCGGGGGGGTAAACGTTAACATTATACAAAGTTATTGTCTGTTTTTACCTGCATTTTTATTAATCTTTAATTTAAAATTGTTTTTTGTATCAGTATGCTGCTGCTGAAGTATGTGAATTTCCCCTTGGGGTTATTAACACTAAAGTATCTATCTATCTATCTATCTATCTATCTATCTATCTATCTATCTATCTATCTATCTATCTATCTATCTATCTATCTATCTATCTATCTATCTATCTATCTATCTATCTATCTATCTATCTATCTATCTATCTATCTACTCTGGGCATCTCTCTCCTTGGTTTTGTTGTGCCGACGTGCTGGCCTTGGCTTGTGTTATTAACGGTGGGAGGAAAATTAAAAGGGATACTGTTTTGCTGATGTGCTCGTCTCGCTTGCGTAAGAGTTTCTCTGAGTAATCCTCAAAAATAAAAAAAAAAATATTTTTTTTAGAAGTACAGAGCAGATTTTAACAGTAGATGATATCACATAATAAGATTTGGATAATTTTAGACTCCTGGAGACCTCAGCCATCAAGCTGCCTCCCCATTTGGCCATTCCACGGCTGAAACAGCGCTGGGCCAGCCCAATCCGATGAAAGGACCCCTCTTTCTCACGATTCCTGCGATCCTCCATCAGGGATGACTTTACCTTCGGCAGGCAAAACAACTTGGCAGTTGGGCCGTGGCACCAAGTGCCACATTTGAGTACCGAGAAGAGAAACAGAATAGGGTGAGAGTTAGTATACAATTCTAACTCTCATGTTATTTATGTTTTAGTGCTAATGACTAACAACAGAGATGCAGTCTGTACAGTTAATCAGCAGCTCTAGTCAGGGTGTGCTAAACTGAAGTAGTGAGTCTTCAGCCGGAATTTAAAAGCTGAGACCAAAGGGGCATCTCTTATAGTAGCAGGCAGACCAGTCCACAGTTTAGGAGCCCTGTAACTAAAATCTCGACCTTCCACTGTTATTTTATTAATCCTTGGAATCATAAGCAGACCAGCATCTTGAGATCTTAATGTGCGCTCTGGTTTGTAAGTCATGATAAGTTCAAACAAGTAAGCTGGACCTCGGCTATTTAATGCTTTATATGTTAAAAGAAGGATTTTGAAATCTGCCCTAAACTTAACCGGGAGCCAGTGTAAGGATTTAAGAACTGGAGTTATGTGTTTGTATTTTCTTGTTCTTGTAATAACGATCATGTTAAAGCCTGAACAGCAGCTGTCCTTTTGCCACTTCATGTATCTGCCGCTCGCGGTGTGTGTTTGGGAGGCTGAACACACACAAGGAGAAGTGGTCGCGGGACTTCAAATTGTCTTCTGTGAAGATCACGTCTCGTCTCCCTAGTCTCCTTCCCCAAGATTTTTTTTTTATAATAGAGAGATAGAGATGGGACAGTAGTGACAGAATTCGAGAGTGACATTGACACTGTCACGAGAAATGACTGTCTACCCAGCACATTTTGCCCGGGTTCCTGCAGAGACGGGTACCAGCTGGTCTTTGAAGGGTCAGGGGGGAATCTCGAAACAGTGAAATAGTCAAAGAGAATAGGAATGATCATATATGGTGTACATAAGGAACAGAGGTCATACAGAGGTCGGGGGGGGGGGGGGGGGGGGGGGGTGGGTGCCTTGACACAAACACACGAACTCTGCACCTGCAAGCACAACCACCTGCAATGTAACAAAATAATCTAAAAATAAACAAATTAGAATCCATTTATTCCCAGCTAAGTGAGATTAAAACAGAGATCAAACAACAACATTTATTTCTACAGCACATTTTCATACAAAAAAGTAGCTCAAAGTGCTTCACATAACGAAGAGAAGAAAAATAAAAGACAAAGTAAGAAATTAAAATAAGGCAACATTAGTTAACATAGAATAAGAGTAAGGTCCGATGGCCAGGGAGTACAGAAAAGAGGGGTTTGGGGGAGAAGGTCCATAAGATTATGAGCTGCCATTTCAGTGACTGAGGACTGGCTGTGCAAGAGGCCCTTGACCTGATCCTCCAAGATGAGGAAGCAGACAGCGATTTGGAGGAGGATGTTTCAGAGCAGGAAGAGCACATGGAGGAAAACTCTGATTACAGCCCCTCTGACGCAAACGACTCCGAGGCAGCCAGGGAGACGTTTATGTCAAAACAACAAAGCAATCAGTTGGTCCTCACTTCCATATCCAGTTCTTCCTAATGACAAACATAGATAGATAGATAGATAGATAGATAGATAGATAGATAGATAGATAGATAGATAGATAGATAGATAGATAGATAGATAGATAGATAGATAGATAGATAGATAGATAGATAGATACTTTATGGAGGGGATTAATCAGTATGGTCAAGAATGGAAGACCATGGATGTGACTGACCTTGCATGTCTACATAGGACTTCTAATACTGGCCGGCCTGTGCAGGTTTCCTACCACTGCTCTGAATGCACAGACTAGTTTGCAATAAGCAATTTTTAATGGTTTGTGTTCAGAGTATTAACTGTGGTAGAAATTTAACATCTCTCTATTATATAAAAAAATTCTGGGCGAGACAAGACTTTTTCAGAGAGATAATTTCATTTCCCGCGAGACAAGACTTTGTGCCAAGAGATTTAACCAGGACCTCGGACCTCTCACTTCTCATTCGTGTGAATGCTATTGTCAGACATAGTTCCTGTGCTCTCAGCTCTTCATTTAAATACAAGACATCCATCCATCCATTATCTAACCTGCTATATTCTAACACAGGGTCATGGGGGTCTGCTGGAGCCAATCCCAGCCAACACAGGACGCAAGGCAGGAAACAAACCCTGGGCAGGGTGCCAGCCCATCACAGGGCGCGCACAAACACACACAAACACACACACACGCCAAGCACACACTAGAGACAATTTAGGATCGCCAATGCACCTAAACTGCATGTCTTTGGACTGTGGGAGGAAACTGGAGTACCCGGAGGAAACCCAGGCAGACATGGGGAGAACATGCAAACTCCACTCCTGGATGACCTGGGAAACTAACCCCGGTCTCCTTACTGCGAGGCAACAGCGCTACCTACTGCGCCACCATGCCGCCTTAATACAAGACATACAATCTATTTGCTTCCTTCAATGTAGTCCTTTTCTGGACAATAATTTGATACGAAGAAGAAATGGCAGTGCGTCGAAAAGAGGACCAAAAGTGTTGAACCAATTCTTGGTCAAAACTGACCTGGACGATACTGTGAAGGCACAAAATATGTAAGGGTTAATAATTATTAACTTTTTTAAAGTTAACAGTTTCAGTAGTATGTACATATACATTAATAATATAAAAATTTTGTAATGTGAACAATTTCAGCAGTAAGTCACAGTCCTGAATTAAATTAATAATAAACCAGTGTATGGGCCCACACACCCACACTGCCATCGCAGGCCCATAAACAGAGATTCTGAGCATTGTGGGGCTTTTCACTTAACTGAGCTCACATCTCTCTATTATAAAAGAAAATCGTGAGACGAGACGAGACTATTTGCCAAGAAATTTTTTCAAGTCCCGCCCTTCTTTCAACCATTTCCGGGTAACGGCCCACGCCCGCGGCCCTCTCACCTCTCATTCATGTGAATGTTTTTGTCAAACACTGTGCTCTCAGTTCTTATAAATTTTTAAGTTTTCCTCACTTTAAGTTCCCAATAAAAGAAGATGTATTATGTCCAAATCTTATTGGAGAATTTCATCACGAAGGGTTATCAACAGAAGAAATGAGCACACGGGTAATCCTAATGATGAGGTCAAATGAATTAATGTGAAAATTATCGATCAGTTACACGGCAGATTGGTTAAATGCGTATCAATAGACTCTGCTGAAACAGTTGGTGGTGATGATGCGGAAGATGAAAACATCAACTTACAATATCACGAAGAATATCTACAACCGTTAACACCGTCCGGTCTTCCAACGCACGAATTACTGTAGAAAGAAGGATGAATCGTACTGTTATTGTGTAATTTATGTCTGAGTGATGGGCTATGCAATGGGACAAGATTAGTCATATTCAAAATTGGTCAAACAATTCTGACATGTAAAAATTTAATAGGCAACAAGAAAGTTAATGTAGTACATCATCAGGGGATAACATAGCAAAGAAGTTCTTCATATGCTGTGACAAAAAGGTGCTATATAGGCACCCAACCCTACACAGGCTGACACCAGAGGCACGTGAAAATTAAACAAAAATGTATTTTCTCCAGCCGTGGGGCACGTCTTCCCCATGTCCCACTGGCCCTACACAGTTCCCAAAACACACACAAAGAAAAACACCAAAATACAGTACACTCTTCTTCCTCCACTCCTCCCAGACAGCTTTGTCCTTCTCCTCCTCCTGACTCTGGTGCGCCTCGAGTAGTGGCTGCTGGCTCCTCTTATAGCCCACCCAGAAGTGCTCCAGGTGATGATTGACCGAATTCAGGCTGCACTTCCGGGTGCGGCTGCATCACAGCCCAGACGGGCTCAGGAAGCCGTGCAGCTCCCCCTGGTGGTGGCCACGGAGCCCAACAGAGCTGAGCTCCAGTGTAACAATTGTGGCCCCAATGCAACCCAGAGGGGCTGCCACCATGTAGTGTGGAGGCCATGGCTGTTCCAGCGGATTCAGTGCCAAAGGGGCATCCCGGCCATCCACCCAAATGCCATTCGTATTAAAACGTTTGCTATTTCCCGTTAGAATAACTTTTGCTATGACCATTGATGGTGATGGTGCGAGAAACCTCATCAGAACTGGCCGATGTTAAAGAATGGTGACCAGCAGGGGTCAGTGCTGTGGCTGCTGATATTTTTAATATATATATAAATGATTTAGATAGGAATATAAGTAACAAGCTGGTTAAGTTTGCAGATGATACCAAGACAGGTGGATTAGCAGATAATTTGGAATCCGTTATATCATTACAGAAGGACTTGGATAGCATACAGGCTTGGGCAGAATTGTGGCAGATGAAATTTATTGTCAGTAAATATAAAGTATTACACATAGGAAGTAAAAATGTGAGGTCTGAATACACAATGGAGGATCAGAAAATCGAGAGTCCACCTTAGGAGAAGGATATGGAGTCATAGTGGACTCTAAGCTATCGACTTCCAGACAATATTCAGAAGCCATTAAGAAGGCTAACAGAATGTCAGGTTATATAGCGCCTTGATGTGTGGAGTACAAGTCACAGGAGGTTCTGCTCAAGCTTTATAACACACTGGTGAGGCCTCATCTGGAGTCTCCTAACTGCGAGGCAGCAGCGCTACCACTGCGCCACCATGCCACCCAAAATGTAAAACAGTTAGTTCTATTATGTATATGTTACAATTCCCATGAAAATAACAATCTGTTTAAATTGTACATCCGCTTCCCCATATGTGAGTGGCAGAGCCGCAAAGTGGCTAGCGTGTAGTGCCCGCCCGGGGGTTTGGGAGCAAAGCGAGCAGGAGGCAAAGCCTCCTAGTTTTTATTTTAAATAAAAAGTTTACCTCTGTCAAGGTGCATTATAGCACAAGGCCATTGTAAAGGACAGCACACATGGGCTGGTTTCCCAGCTGGGACCCTGAAGCAGCCAGTAGGCCAATGTAACAAAGAGATTAGGGGAGACTCAGTTTCAAAACCGTATGCTTCCCCGACGTGCTTGATGGCAGCATAACTGGCATCTGGGACCCAATCAGATAGCCACATAGAATGCTGGGAACTGTCATACAGTGAGGCTGCACTGCTGGGTTCCATGGGTGCTGCAGGGAGTTATGCTGGAGCAGGCCAAGGGGACGGCTATTTAACACCTAGCTGTGGTAGATAGATGGTCATTTCTGGGGTGGGTGGGGGCTAGTTTAATTTCTAAAATGAAGCCCACTACTTGTTCCCTAGATCCAGTGCCAACAAAAGTAGTAAAAAGTGCAATGGATGTTCTTGCAGCGCCTATTCTAAACATTATCATTAGTTCATTATTGCATGGCACAGTACCTGATGCACTAAAAGTGTCAGTCATTAAACCATTACTTAAAAAGTCAGACCTTGACCCACATATACTAAATAATTATAGGCCTATTTCAAATTTACCGTTTCTCTCTAAAATACTAGAAAAAGTAGTCGCCAGTCAGCTTCAGACACACCTTACGCATTACAATTTATTTGAGAAATTCCAGTCTGGTTTTCGCACTGGTCATAGTACAGAAACGGCACTAACACGGGTTGTAAATGACATTCTGATATCCTCTGATGAAGGAAACTCCACTGTAATTATGTTGTTGGACTTAAGTGCAGCGTTTGACACAATCGACCATTCTATTTTACTGCACAGGCTAGAAAATGATGTTGGACTTACAGGCACCGTGCTCGCTTGGTTTAGTTCTTACTTATCAAATCGATTCCAATATGTACAGAAATGTGCTGACAGTACTCCATCATTATACACAGAAGTTCAATATGGTGTCCCGCAGGGCTCAGTACTGGGACCTTTACTGTTTTCACTTTACATGCTTCCACTGGGATCTATCATTAAGAAACATCATGTTAATTTTCACTCATATGCAGATGACACCCAGTTATACCTTTCATTTAAATCAAATGAAGTTTCTCCAATGTTGTCTTTAATTAGTTGTGTTAGTGAACTAAAGGAGTGGATGAATAAGAACTGCTTGTCTTTAAATACAGATAAAACAGAGATGTTAATTGTTGGAGGGAATGACGCTGATCACAATAATATTTTGTCATCATTTAACTCAGTGGGAATCCCAGTCAATTTTACTGAATCAGCCCGCAATCTAGGAGTTATCTTTGACTCTAGCATGTCATTTAAAGCGCATATTACAAAGTTGTCCAAAACATGTTTCTTCCATCTTAAAAATGTTAGGAAATTAAGGCGCTTTTTAAATAAACAGGATTCTGAGAAACTAATTCATGCATTTATCTCTAGTAGGATTGACTACTGCAATGCGGTGTTCACTGGATGTTCAAACTGTTCTTTATACAGCCTCCAGTTAATCCAAAATGCGGCTGCGAGAATTATTACAAGAACAAGAAAATACGAACGAATAACTCCAGTTCTTAAATCCTTACACTGGCTCCTGGTTAAGTTTAGGGCAGATTTCAAAATCCTTCTTTTAACATATAAAGCATTAAATGGTCGAGGTCCGGCTTACTTGTCTGAACTTATCATGACTTACAAACCAGAGCGCACATTAAGATCTCAAGATGCCGATCTGCTTATGATTCCAAGGATTAATAAAATAACAGGGGGAGGTCGAGCTTTTAGTTACAGGGCCCCTAAACTGTGGAATGGTCTGCCTGCTACTATAAGAGATGCCCCTTCGGTCTCAGCTTTTAAATTCCGGCTGAAGACTCACTACTTCAGTTAGCACACCCTGACTAGAGCTGCTGATTAACTGTACAGACTGCATCTCTGTTGTTAGTCATTAGCACTTAAACATAAGTAACATGACAGTTATAATTGTATACTAACCCTCACTTATTCTGTTTTTCTTCTCGGTAGTCAAATGTGGCACTTGGTGCCATGGCCCACCTGCCAAGTTGTTTTGCCTGCCTAAGGAAAAGTCATCCCAGATGGAGGATCGCAGGAATCGTGGGAAAGAGGGGTCCTTTCATCGGATTGGCTGGCCCAGCACTGTCTCAGCTGTGGAATGGCCAAATGGGGGAGGCAGCTTGAAGGATGAGGTCTCCAGGACTCTATACAAATCCAAATCTTATTATGGGATATATCATCTACTGTTAAATTCTGCTCTGTACTTCTAAAATTTATATTTTTTATTTCTTACTATATTGAGAAATTGTTCTGTGTACTGTATTGTATTGTATTGACCCCCTTCTTTTGACACCCACTGCACGCCCAATCTACCTGGAAAGGGGTCTCTCTTTGAACTGCCTTTCCCGAGGTTTCTTCCATTTTTCCCTACTAGGTTTTTTTGGGAGTTTTTCCTTGTCTTCATAGAGAGTCAAGGCTGGGGGGCTGTCAAGAGGCAGGGCCTGTTAAAGCCCATTGCGGCACTTCCTGTGTGATTTTGGGCTATACAAAAATAAACTGTATTGTATTGTATTACTGGACCATGTGTTTTCCCAGGGGGGTTGCCAACCAGGATCCCGCGCTGTTTCGTCACGTGGTGGGTGTGGCAACGCGCTGTATCAGTGCACACTCCCCATCCTGATCTCTACTGGGCATAACTGAGAGATGCGCAGCTAGCAAGAGTGTAGGTTTGTATCATTCAAAAGACTAAAATGTCTTTGATTGGTCAGTAGGGCAGCTGCATCCAATCTCTTTCTGTGATGGGCGGGCATTGCGGAATGCGGGAATCGAATCTCGGACATCAGTGCCCAAGACAAAGCCTCAGACATTGTGTCACGGCGGCTGGTTCACTTACTTGACGGGGTGGAGATCGGAGTATTACAGTCATGGGTCTGATCACAATCTGATATGTGGGTGGTCACCTACCAGTTAATGCTTGGCGGTGGTCAGCCAGCCGGCAGACATCTGCCAGGCACTCTCAGTTGTGATAAGCAGATCAAGCAGACCAGACTTGTGTCGTGTACTCTTTGTATTATTTGGCAGGTTCTATGTATCATGTATAGAACTGTATAATACGTCCCTTAAGTTATATTCTTTCTCTTATATCCTTTTTTAATCATCACTCTTAGTACATTGTGTAGATCAGCGTTTCTCAACCTTTAAGTATTTGCGACCTGAGTTTTCATAACAGTTTTAATCACGCCCCCCTAACATTTTTTTGAAACCCTAATAAAATTTATTCCTATATTTTTTGCTGCTGATACACTGCTACAAGTTTAAAATTTTCCTACAAATAGCGAAATTACGCCACATATGGCAACATTTGCGCCCCCTTTTTTGTTAAGTTTGAGAACCGCTGGTGTAGATTTTTTTTGTACATTTTTTTAATTTCATCATGTTTCATTATTACTGTTGCTCACATGGGTGCCATACCTTTAACAGCTTCACGAGTGTTTTCTTTGCCTGTGTTCTGTTACGTCATCAGTGTGGGCCTCTCCCAGTGTTCCTTGTGTTAACTGTTGCTGCACCCACCACACTACGAGCCACCTGGATTGGGATCCGAGTTCAGCTGGTGACACCTCAGCACCAAACTGGAACAGCGGGAGGTTTTTTGACGGTGGCTGGAGTGCCAATCCTGCCACCAAACCCCAAGTTGGAGGACCCACTTGCAGGGATGGATGCAGATTAATGTCATACCCAGGATGAAGCAATTGCAGGTTATGAGCTTCGCTCAAGGGCCCAACGGAGCAGAGTCACTAGAATTGTACCGGCAGTGCTTGAGCACTCGTATGTTTTCTGTTTTAACATTTCAGCCTGTTAAGGAGAAAACAGAAATCTTACTCATTGGCAAAAATGGATACAATGAGGTGTGACAGTTTGAGGCCCTTGTCGTCCTCTTGAACCCTCTGACTCGACTCCAGACACAAGATAAAAGTCCAAATAATATACTTATTTGAACAATAACGTGCACAAAGCACCCTCCACTCCACAATATTCATAAATCAATAAACACACTACTCAATACAATAATCAATCCTCCACACTCCCAGACACTTTGCCACCCTTCCTCCCAGCTCAGCTCAGTGTACTGGTTTCCCAGAGTCCTTTATATAGTCCCTGACCTGGAAGCGTTTCGCCCTCTCTGTCCACGTGACTAGGAACACTTCCGGGTCATATAAAAACTCTTCTTCTTCACCCCAGAGGCACGTCGTTTCTTCCTGTCATGTGATCATGACGCACCTCCTGGTTATAGGGCACGTAAGAGTCCGATAGCCCCCTTACAGCGACTCCTGGTGGTCTCCAGGGTATCCAGCAGGGCTGCGCATATAAACTACACAGTCCATGATGCCCTTCTGGAATTCTGGGAATGTCCATGTTGTCATGAGGGCTCCATCTGGCGGCCTGGGGGTGAGAGCCGGAATGTTTAGTCGGCCACATCTCACAGAGGGTATTAGAAATAAACTTGATCCATTAGGGTTGGAAATCAAGACGGAGGTAAAGAATTTAGAAGTTATTATTGACTCTGACCTAAATTTAAAATCACATATTAATCAGATCACTAGGACAGCATTTTTTCACTTAAGAAATATAACAAAAGTTAGATCTCTTATAACTTTGCAAGATGCTCAGAGATGAGTTCACACTTTTGTTTTCAGTCGACTAGATTACTGTAACGCACTCCTCTCAGGACCACCCAAAAAAGACATCAATCGATTACAACGAGTGCAGAATGCAGCTGCCAGAATCTTAACTATGAAAAGAAAATCTGAGCACATCACCCCAGTCCTAGCATCACTACACTGGTTACCTGTGCCATTTAGAATTGACTTTAAAATCCTGCTGATGGTTTACAAAGCCTTCAATAATCTGCTCCATCTTGTACAGTAATCCCTCGCTATATCGTGCTTCGCCTTTCGCGGCTTCACTCCATCGCGGATTTTATATGTAAGCATATTTAAATATATATCGCAGATTTTTTGCTGGTTCGCGGATTTCTGAGGACAGTGGGTCTTTTAATTTCTGGTACATGCTTCCTCAGTTGGTTTGCCCAGTTGATTTCATACAAGGGACGCTATTGGCAGATGGCTGAGAAGCTACCCAACTTACTTTTCTCTCTCTCTCTTGCGCTGACTTTCTCTGATCCTGACGTAGGGGGATTGAGCAGGGGGGCTGTTCGCACACCTAGACGATACGGACGCTTGTCTAAAAATGCTGAAAGATTATCTTCACGTTGCTATCTTTTGTGCAGCTGCTTCCTGAAGCGACATGCTGCACTGTGCTTCGCATACTTAAAAGCTCGAAGGGCACGTATTGATTTTTGCTTGAAAAACAAACTCTCTCTCTCTCTCTCTCTCTCTCTCTCTCTCTCTGCTCCTGACGGAGGGGGTGTGAGCTGCCGCCTTCAACAGCTTTGTGCCGCGGTGCTTCGCATACTTAAGCCAAACAGCCCTATTGATTTGTTTGCTTTCCTCTGTATCTCTGTGACTTTATATGCTCCTGACGCGCACTCCTTTGAAGAGGAAGATATGTTTGCATTCTTTTAATTGTGAGACGGAACTGTCATCTCTGTCTTGTCATGGAGCACAGTTTAAACTTTTGAAAAAGAGACAAATGTTTGTTTGCAGTGTTTGAATAACGTTCCTGTCTCTCTACAACCTCCTGTGTTTCTGCGCAAATCTGTGACCCAAGCATGACAATATAAAAATAACCATATAAACATATGGTTTCTACTTTGCGGATTTTCTTATTTCGCGGGTGGCTCTGGAACACAACCCCCGCGATGGAGGAGGGATTACTGTATTGTAGAATGCCTCTCACCTTACACTCCAAATCGTAACCTTAGATCTTCAAATGAGAGTCTGCTTAGAATTAAACTTAAAAGAAGTGTTGAGGCAGCATTCTGAGAAATCTGGAATACGAGTTTGCCGATAGAAAGTCGCCAAGCTAATATGGTGGAGCACTTTAAAAAACTGCTAAAAACTTGTTACTTTAACATGGCTTCCTTATAGCTTCATTTTAGTTCAACCCTGATTTTCTGTATGTGCATTGAATTATCATTTTTATCAAGGCTCCGCAATCCGTACTAACCCCTACTTTCTCTGCTGTTCTTTGTCTGGTTTTCTGTGGTTCCGATCTGCGCCACCACCACCTGATCAGGACACCGTGCAGTACCTACATTGATGGATGGAAGGCTAGAGTTCAACATGACCATCATCTTCATCAAATTCTTCCATGTGAAGCCTATAAACCATGAGGACTGATTGAGATCATTGACGTTAGGTAGAATGCCTAGAAGGGGCTGGGTGGTCTCGTTTCCTTGGAACCCCTGCAGATTTTGTTTTTTACTTACTTTTTTTTTTTTTTCTGTCCTCCCTGGTGATCGGACTTTACTTTAATTCTATGTTAATTAGTAATGCCTAATTTTGTTTTTATATATTTTTCCTCTTTCTTCATCCTGTAAAGCACTTTAGGCTACATCATTTGTATGAAAACATACTATATAAATACATGTTGTTGTTGTTGTTAATAATAAACATTAACAAATAAAAGAGTTCAATGTGGATTCATTACCCCTTTGTGGCGGTTTGCATGAAGCGGCACATCATGAGTCACAGAGCAGAAGCTTCAGAGGTTAACTGGATTCAAAGCCAGTACAGCACGTGTGGCGAACTCTGGTTACAATGACGTAACTTAACTCTTTCAGGGCTGATGTCAACTTTTGGAGTAGAGGACGGTAATCGGCTGTAAACTGCAACAAAACTCGCCCTTCCGTTTTAGTTCGACTCTCTTTGCTAGAAGGAAAGTTAAGCAGCTTTGTTGATTTGACCGAGATTCCCTGTGTGAGTAGCGAAGAGCAAACAATTTCTAAAATGACATTGACATCTGGCGAAAGGCTAAAGCAGATAAGCAAATTAAAATACTCCACGGACGTTTTATGTATTATCGCTGAATCGGACTCTGACTTGTCCGACTTGAAATTTGATGCAAGTGATCAGGAGATGGAGAAAAACGAAAGTGAGGTACCGGCATCAGCCGATTGACTGCTGATCTTGTGGTGCTGAATACGTTTGGGTAGCTGATGCGCCATTGCAGCATTCGCCTGGTAGGACTACCACTTATGATGATGAGAGGTACAAACTATATTGAGTCACACTGTGACTGCCACCGCTGCCCACCTGCTGTGCAAAGACAGCCAAGGCAGCCAGCCCACCGTGCATTCCTGCTGGCCATTGAGGTGCCCTCATGCAGCCACAGAGATGCCAAACATGCGCCAACAGCAGCCACAGGATGTAGTGTCGTGGCGAAAACTTCGGAGCAAAAGATGCACCAAGAGGTTTTTTTACCTGAAATGAAGGCTATTAGGAGACATAGGATAGGCAAACAGAGTATATGGTTTTATTGCACTAAAACAACAATAATAACACGGACTCAACCCAATACGGCCAAATTGGACTGAGCCCTGAACAGGCCAAGACTCACAGTTTATATAATTATTTCTTATCATCCTGACCTTGCTCAAATTAGCTCATTCGCTGTTCCCTCTGACTCCCCTCTGCACCTGTCCAGCCGGTACCTCGAGTGTGGGTAATGACAGTTCTCCAAACAGCAAAAGAAATTTTGGCGTGCCAGTCGGGTCATCCCTTTTATTGTCTGTGGACAAATGAAAAACAAACAAAAAGAAGATAACACCTTAGGCGTTTGTCCCGAATGTGGGAAATCAAGAATCGGAGAGCTGCAGGGTTGCACTCGCTGCTAGAAGAGCTCCGTCTGGCGGGTTGCTCCAGCCAGTAATGACGCTCCTTCCGGGATGCCCAGGGTTTTATGGCTGGTTGGAACGGAAGGGGCGGGGTCAAATATCTTCACTGGGAGGCTTCTCGGCATTGTGGGGAAAGAAGGAGATGACAGCATTAGTGGCAGCACCCCCTTTTGTCTCGGCGGGTTACTGCATACCTTGACTGAGCCTGCAAGGCGGTCCTGCGACGCAAATTCGTGACAAGGGTCATTCCAGGTTCACGTCCTCATCTGACTACTCGGATTCCAAAACCCTTTTTATTGTTTTACAGTATTTTTGTGAATTCAGCTTTGATTTTCACTGATTTGAATGTTTGCAATTCTCTTTGACCTTGTTCTTGCCTCGGGTTTTTTTTTGGCTTTGGTAATTTGCGTTTTGTTTTTGCCATCCTAGTTCTGACCCAAGCTTCATTTGTTATTTACCGTGTCCCCCTCGGAGTTTATGATGCATACACAAAAAATGTTGAATACATGAACTGGCTGACCAGTCGGGTATTACTTAGTCATCATGGAGACACGCCATGCCAGCTGTAGGGGATGGTATTATCCATTTGTCATCCAGATAGATAAGATTTCCTTACACTGTGGTTGAAGGGGCAAACATCAAAGCCCAATTCGCAGCAATGTCCGGTTTCCCAAATATAATCGGAGCAAATCGACTGCATGCACATTGCTATTGCAATGGTGCTGGGCAAGTTACATCAGCCAGGGATGAATCACCAAAAGAATGAGCTGGCATTACATCATCTATAGCAGGAGAGCCTATAAAAATGGCAACACCAGGACACCTCTGCCTCGGAAGGACAGGGGGAGCAAGTGTGGACAGAGCATTACTAGATGGCAGCCCCCAGGATGGCAGCGGTACCTCGGTCTCCCGCAGGGCTTCATGAGAATTGGAGTTCATTACCGCCCTGTTGGGATCCACGGGAGCTGCCAAGGTGTGCTGCAACTATTCCTGATCCCATGTGGGAGGTTCTTCTGCCACACCCGGCAGTGCTGCCTTCTGGAAGTAGGGCATCAAGCACCTGGAGCACTTCCGGGTGACCTATATAAGGAACCAGCAGACACTATTCCGAGAGCCAGAGTCGGGTGGTAGTGGACGAAGCTTGCCAGAGAAGAGTGGTGGAAATAGAGAGAAAAGGAGTAAGAATTGTGGTGTGTTTGGTGCTCTGGTGGGACTGCGTGGTGGAAGACGTTCCACAGGAGCGAAGAATAAATTAAAAAAACAGTTGTGTTTTTATAAGTGTGCCTCCTGCATCTGTCTGTCACGGGTTAAGCGCTGGCATAGCTCCATCTGCTGTCACACCTTACACTGTGGTTGAAGGGGCAAACATCAAAGTGCAATTCACAGTAACATCCAGTTTTCCAAATGTAATCGGAGCAATCAACCAGGGCCATCTTAACGCGTGGGCATTCTGGGCAGTTGCCTTGGGGGGCCCCACGAGCATTGGGGTCCCATGCTAATCTGTGTATGTTGTGACTTGCTGAGTGGTTGTGTAGGTCGGGGCCCCAGGGGGGCCTATAATGCTGTGAAGACGGCCCTGAAATCAACTGCATGCACATTTCTATAAAGGCACCTTCAGAGAATGAATTTGCTTATGTTAATAGAAAGCATTTCCACTCAATTAATGTTATAATTATCGATGATGTGTAAAGACGTCTCATTAATGTTGTTGCGCTATATGCAAGTGTCTCATCAATACAATTTATTTTTGTATAACCCAAAATCACAAAAAGAAGTGCTGTAATGGTCTTTAACAGGCCCTGCCTCTTGACAGCCCCCCAGCTCTGACTCTCTAAGAAGACAAGAAGAAACTCCCCCAAAAAAACTCTTGTAGGGAAAAATGGAAGAAACCTCTGGAAAGGCAATTTAAAGAGAGACCCCTTTCCAGGTAGGTTGGGCGTGCAGTGGGTGTCAAAAAGAAGGGGGTCAATACAATACAATACACAAAACAGAACACAAGTAATCCTCAATACAGTATAAAAATAAAAATATGACAAGTACGGAGCAGAATTCAACAGCAGATGATATCACATGATAAGATTTGGATTTGTTCAGAGTCCTGGAGACCTCAGCCATCAAGCTGCCTCCCACTATTGGCCATTCCACAGCTGAGTCAGCGCTGGGCCAACCAATAGGATGAAAGGACCCCTCTACCCGACTATTCCTGCCATCCTCCATCAGGGATGACTTTACCTTAGGTAGGCAGAACAACTTGGCAGGTAGGCCGTGGGCACTAAGTGCCACATTTGAGTACCGAGAAGAGAAACAAACTAGGTGAGGGTGAGCAAAAAATTATAACTATCATGTTACTTGTACCTGGGTTCGCTTCCCGGGTCCTCCCTGCGTGGAATTTGCATGTTCTCCCCGTGTCTGCGTGGGTTTCCTCCCACAGTCCAAAGACATGCAGGTTAGGTGGATTGGCGATTCTAAATTGGCCCTAGTGTGTGCTTGGTGTGTGGGTGTGTTTGTGTGTGTCCTGCGGTGGGTTGGCACCCTGCCCGGGATTGGTTCCTGCCTTGTGCCCTGTGTTGGCTGGGATTGGCTCCAGCTGACTCCCGTGACCCTGTGTTCAGATTCAGCGGGTTGGACAATGGATGGATGGATGTTACTTGTATTTTAGCGCTAAAGACTAACAACAGAGATGCAGTCTGTACAGTTAATCAGCAGCTCTAGTCAGGGTGTGCTAAACTGAAGTCGTGAGTCTTCAGCTGGGATTTGAAAGCTGAGACCAAAGGGGCATCTCTTATAGTAGCTGGCAGACCAATAACTGCATCAGCTCTCTGCTCAAACGGTGTGTGAGCCCTCGAGTTCCGTTACCTCCTCCAGTGATGTTGACACTCAGATAGTGGGCTGCTTTTCACGTCAACTTTGATATCTGACCACTTCTTTTTTTTTTTTTGTTCCGGGTACTGTGCAGCTTTCTGAACTTGAACTTTTGAGTGTTTCCACCACGTTGTGCCACTCCATCACTTTCCTTTTGTTGCTTGTACCAATGCTTAAGCCACCAAATTGTACAGTTTTCCTTGCCTCCATTTCACTGAATAGGACCTCCATTTCACATTTCATAAAATTCTTCTTTTTAACGCATGCTTTTGCCATTTTGCTAAATTCTGGGAAGAGTCGGGTGGGGCTCTGACCTTGTGCATGTGCATTAAAATTCACGTTGATTCAGATTTATAAAGGGAAAGTGTGTGGAACTTTGCTTACCCACAGTGTTATGCATCTGAAATTTTTTGTGAGTACACACATTTCCAGTTTTGTTCATACGCCATGGTTTAGTGTGAATTCTGCACAAGGAGTTAAACATGAGGCCCTAGTTCTGGTGCACCCCCAGGAAACAAAAACTGGGATACAATTACGTAAAGCTTGGCAGGTCAATAAGTTACGCGATGGAATGAAGTGAGACCCCTCAACTCCAAGAAATGTAATGCTGATGTAACAGATTCCAGCCTGATGTCAGGAAACACCAAACAGGTATGTTGTGCAACCAAACAGCTCCCCTCCCTAAGAACGGGCCAAAGGCTAAAATGAACTTTGGCTTCTCTTCCAAGATAGAGTTGCCTTTCTTAAGAGTCTTTCAGGGGATGTTTACGTAATTGCCTTTAATAGTCGAATTTCCATGATGGTTCTAAAGCAGGCAATAGTTGTTTCCTTCATCAGATGGAAAGCAGTTTCGTTACATGAATAAGTTATTGCTACAATAGGCATCTGTTGTCAGATCATTCATTGCGATTTAATTACACAATATGCCCCTGTCCACTCTCACTCCAATATCCTACAACAACCTCATACGGACATTTTCAGAAAAAGTTGCTGGATGAAATACACTTTTCAGCAAATGGCTACAGTGCATCCGGAAAGTATTCACAGCGCATCACTTTTTCCACATTTTGTTATGTTACAGCCTTATTCCAAAATGGATTAAATTCATTTTTTTCCTCAGAATTCTACACACAACACCCCATAATGACAACATGAAAAAAGTTTACCTGAGATTTTTTCAGATTTATTAAAAATAAAAAAATTGAGAAAGCACATGTACATAAGTATTCACAGCCTTTGCCGTGAAGCTCAAAATTGAGCTCAGGTGCATCCTGTTTCCCCTGATCATCCTTGAGATGTTTCTGCAGCTTCATTGGAGTCCACCTGTGGTAAATTCAGTTGACTGGACATGATTTGGAAAGGCACACACCTGTCTATAGAAGGTCCCACAGTTGACAGTTCATGTCAGAGCACAAACCAAGCATGAAGTCAAAGGAATTGTCTGTAGACCTCCGAGACAGGATTGTCTCGAGGCACAAATCTGGGGAAGGTTACAGAAAAATTTCTGCTGCTTTGAAGGTCCCAATGAGCACAGTGGCTGCCATCATCTGTAAGTGGAAGAAGTTCGAAACCACCAGGACTCTTCCTAGAGCTGGCCGGCCATCTAAACTGAGCAATCGGGGGAGAAGGGCCTTAGTCAGGGAGGTGACCAAGAACCTGATGGTCACTCTGTCAGAGCTCCAGAGGTCCTCTGTGGAGAGAGTAGAACCTTCTAGAAGGACAACCATCTCTGCAGCAATCCACCAATCAGGCCTGTATGGTAGAGTGGGCAGACGGAAACCACTCCTTAGTAAAAGGCACATGGCAGCCCACCTGGAGTTTGCCAAAAGGCACCTGAAGGACTCTCAGACCATGAGGAAGAAAATTCTCTGGTCTGATGAGACAAAGATTGAACTCTTTGGTGTGAATACCAGGCATCACGTTTGGAGGAAACCAGGCACCGCTCATCACCAGGCCAATACCATCACTACAGTGAAGCATGGTGGTGGCAGCATCATGCTGTGGGGACTGGGAGACTAATCAGGATAAAGGGAAAGATGACTGCAGCAATGTACAGAGACATCCTGGATGAAAACCTGCTCCAGAGTGCTCTTGACCTCAGACTGGGGTGACGGTTCATTTTTCAGCAGGACAACGACCCTAAGCACACAGCCAAGATATCAAAGGAGTGGCTTCAGGACAACTCTGTGAATGTCCTTGAGTGGCCCAGCCAGAGCCCAGACTTGAATCCAATTGAACATGTAGAAGAAGAATGTTCTCCTCAGCACTATGTATTTTGTGTGTTTAGTAAATTAGAATTTTTATAATAACTATTTTGTAACTTGCCAGTGAGAGACGCTTTGGCTTATGAACTAACAAAAATATGTTATTCCAGGGTTCAGGAGAAATAGTGTCCACAGGAATAAAATCTAAGCTGTTTCTTGTTTTTCCTTTCTCAGAGTGAACGTTTCAGGGACAAGGTCACAAGGCTGCAGAAAGTACATGTAGTTTATGCAAAGGCGTCTCTCCTGTGCTTAGCTTTGAAAACACAGATAATGCTTAGCTCAACAGACATATTGTTTAACTTTTCTGTTTTGATAAGGATGTTCTTTCTGTCTTATTAATCATGAGATGCTGAAGTATAAACCCCCCCCTGGCTTTTGATCAGGATTCAATTGAGCTTTGCGGCAATAAGTTATGCTCTTTTGAATCTCTACTTACTGTGACTCCGAATGAATAAACAAGAGAATTGAGAAAAAATATTATCTGCCTGCTTTTCAGTGTGCCTTTTTCGTCCACAAACATCTCTGGAGAGATCTTAAAATGGCTGTGCACCGACGCTTCCCATCCAACCTGATGGAGCTTGAGAGGTGCTGCAAAGAGGAATGGGTGAAACTGGCCAAAGATAGGTGTGCCAAGCTGGTGGCATCATATTCAAAAAGACTTGAGGCTGGAATTGCTGCCAAAGGTGCATCGACAAAGTATTGAGCAAAGGCTGTGAATACTTATGGACATGGGATTTCTCAGTTTTTTGATTTTTAATAAATTTGCAAAAACCTCAAGTAAACTTTTTTCATGTTGTCATTATGGGGTGTTGTGTGTAGAATTCTGAGGAAAAAAATGAATGTAATCCATTTTGGAATAAGGCTGTAACATAACAAAATGTGGAAAAAGTGATGCGCTGTGAATACTTTCCGGATGCACTGTAGATTTCTGCTTTGCTATCAACACAGGGGCTTAATCAGGAGCCTGTGATGCTGTTAAGACAGCCTTGTCCACCTGTAATAAGTCAATGGGTAACTGACATAGTGTTTGAAATTGGAAAAAATCAAATCTTTGCTTAAAGGATCTATTCAAAACTTTTTTTTTTAAATATGACAAGTTCTAATTAGTAATTTTATAGAATAAGCATTTATATCGGGGGGAAAAGGACATTCTCTCTTCTTTGTTTAAAGATTTGCTCTTGCTGTTGTCTCTCTTCTCTTTCTCTCTGAATTCTGGTTTGTTATATTTGACCTGATTGTATGTAATGTGGTTTTCTTTGTTGTATAAGTTAGACTTGATCGTATGGAATGTTATTTTCTTCATATAAAAATAATGAAATATATATATAAAAAAAATCTGCAAAACAAAATTGTGTGCAGAAAGTGAAAGGGTGCGGATCCTTTCTGAACTCACATCATCACGCTTCCCCGCGAGTATTAATGTTGAAATTAAACCAGTACGTTATATCTAAATCTCAGCCTTGCCAGCCCCGTATTCTCTGTTTGTACACATCAGACGCTTTTCTCGCAATGGCTCACATAATCCGTGGTCCCTTCTGCCCCTCGTGCTTTCATCTCATATTTTAATCCCGGATACTCTTAAAGCAGCCTTTACTTCCTCCCTGATACTAATTACATGGTCACCTCTGGATTTTGATTATTTGCATTTGGCTGACGCCGTCAGGTACAATTGGTGACATTTCTTTTGGTGTTCTAACTGGAGCACAGGCAGATAAAGTGCCCTGCCCTTAATTTGAATTTCCACCCTTTCGTACCGAATTCCTTTCTTATCAAGACCATCCGCATTTTCATTACCAAAACGGTCCGTGTCTTACGTCTGTTAAAAACTCCACACCCCCACAACACCTTCCTTATTATTTCAAGCAGTTTCTTGAAATGCCGAGCAAACGAGGAGTAAAGTGAAGAAGCGGCATCATCAACGCCACTGCTGATTGGTTGTTTGTCCGCAGCAAGCCCCACCCTTCCTCTCATGGAGTTTACCTGCGGCTAATGGTAGCGGTCAAACATTCGGAGGTGAATCACATGTTGGCGTCTCCAATGGTCATCTGAATCCAATGTTGAGAAAACCCACATTAAAAAAAAAAAAGGAGTCAGGAGTTGTAAGAAGACTGATCGCTGGGAGGTTTAAGCCGGTGAGTGAATTTTTAGCTTATCATGTTTGTGTTATCTTTATACTATTCATAGGATTTCCTTATTTGTCTTCGCCGCTAATGCTGAACAGATTGCCCGCATTGCCTTCGACAGACTAGATAGCAGACAATTTGTTTTTGGTGACGAGCAATCGAAGCTACATGTCAGAGGACGTGTCAAGTCATATTTATTATGTGTTAACAGCATATAGGAAAAAAGCGTTGTGACTAAATGAAGTGTTTTTTTTTATTATTATTATTACTTTAAAGGGAACTTTTTTGATTGAAACCGCTCATCGTTTATAGTTGAAAATAAATTCTGTGATATCGGGCGGTTTTGGCAGCTGGAACTGTTTTCGGAAGATATACATCTTCGCCAAGATCAATAGATTAGTTTAATTTACCTGTAACAGGTGGACTGAAATGTACCTGAACTTGGAATTAGTCGGTTTGTACTAATTGGAGGGGGGAAGGGGTCTCTTATCTATTGGTCGCATCTCTATTTCCTAGATTCTTTATGTAACGTGACTTAGGTTATCTAATCAAATAAAGTCTCCGGGGGGCAGTTGCACGGCTCCCTTAAGGCGAAGTGAGCTCTTCCGCTTGGTGTCTTTGTTACGGAAAGGCACATTACAATCGCCAGGTAAAGACGAATCAATCTGACCGCCGCTGTGTCTTGTTTCAGTGCCAATGAAACCGAAGAGACGTTAACTGATTATTCACCCTCTCATTAACGGATCTGTTTTCTCAGACACGCTTTGCTCGCCGCCGCTGCTATATATATATATATATATATATATATATATATATATATATATATATATATATATATAAATAATACACACACACACACACATATATATAGATATGTATATACATATATCTATATAGATATGTATATAGATATATATATATATGTATGTGTGTGTGTGTTTTCCTCTTAATGGTCGGTTATGAGAGTCTGACCACTCCTTTTAACCGATTACGAGTCAGCGGTATAGGGTCTTGATAAGGACAGATGGAAGGGCACGGTATTTAAAATCGGAGTCCACGACCACCCCTTGCCCCGCCAAGACCCCAAACCGACCTACACGTTTACCAGTTTCTCGTTACTTTTAAAAGAGTATGTTTTAGAAGACTCGAGAAATAAGTTACAAATTGTGTTTGCTGTTTACTTTACCTTTTCATGTTACATTGGCTTAAATTTTGTTAAACGTCATCTCTAACAGAATTCATTTACGGTTAAACAAAGCGCTGTTAAACGCTGCTTCTCTAATGACACTTTTGATGGCTCTTTACTGGCTGATGTGGTTCCTCTGTGGCTTGAGAAAACATCATTTCATTCTGGGAAGGTTATTACTTGCGTATGAAGTCGGTTCTTTGTACTTTTAAAAACTTCTTAATATGTAGCAATATAACTGAAATCTTCTGGTGCGCAGCCTAGTAGGACAATTCAAGTCTTCATAATGTATTAGTGAAGTGTTAATTTATGGAGCGAGAGTCCTTTTTAAAGTCCGGAGCCATTGGTATCCGGCAAATCTGTTATCCATTTATGGTTATTTATTTGTGTGGAACACGTTATGGATCAAAATTAACAGTTCTTTCTGGAACATTCACGTGTGGTCTTTTGGAAACCAAAAATGGTTCCTATATGACATCGCTCTGAAGAACCGCTCTGGCACCTTCAGTTATAAGAGAGTGGTGAGCGACGCGTATCAAAACAGGATCATAAATCGGCTTCCACGACCCCACAAAACCCGCACTGTTAAAATAATAACCTCATATGGGTGGCATGGTAGCGCTGCTCCCTCGCAGTAAGGAGACCTGGGTTCGCTTCCCGGGTCCTCCCGGCGTGGAGTTTGCATGTTCTCCCCGTGTCTGCTTGGGTTTCCTCCCACAATACAAAGACATGCGGGTTAGGTGCATTGGCGATCCTAAATTGTCCCTAGTATGTGCTTGGTGTGTGTGCGCGCGCGCCCTGCCCGGTTTGTTTCCTGCCTTGCGCCCTGTGCTGGCTGGGATTGGCTCCAGCAGACCCACGTGACCCTGTGTTAGGATATAGCGGGTTGGATGATGACTGACTGATTACCATTGTATAACTTTACATCAAGTGATATCATCTACTGTTAAATTTTGCTCCATACTTGTACATTTTTTTATTTTTTTATGCTGTATTGAGGATTTGTTCTGTGTATTGTATTGTATTGACCCCCTTTTTTCTTTTGTTGACACCCACTGCACGACCAACCTACCTGCAAAGGGGTCTCTTTAAACTGCCTTTCCCAATTGGTTTCTTCCATTTTTTTTTCCCCCCTACAAGGGTTTTTTGGGGAGTTTTTCCCTGTCTTTTTAGAAAGTCAAGGCTATGGGGGCTGTCAAGAGGCAGGGCCTGTTAAAGCCCATTACGACACTTTGTTATTGATTTTGGCCTATACAAAAATAAATTGTATAATTATAACTTTTTTGTTCTTTACAGCACATTGCAATGCCTGTAGCGGTAGCGTGCTGTCCCGTGGTAGCCATTGGGTGCATCATTTTCTTTGACTTCTCATCGCAGTCCGTTACAAGAAAAGCGAACCTTTAACCATACGCTCAAATTCAAGCACCGTCCCACACACAGGCCAGAGTACAGTTTGCATCAGGAAAATAATAGGTTATGCTTTTTGATTTGTATACTTTGAAAAGAGTTCAATATTTAATGGAGTGATGACACGTTGTTTGGTGGAGACCTAAAGATTGCTTTTGCGGTGTATGGAGTCCTACAGGTTTGTCAGTTTAACAAAAACAACCCACCATAAATCAGCTTCTGTAACTTCCAAAAATATATTCGTCACACGGAAAAAATGTTTGCTAACTCAGTTTAAGGTTTGTTTTTGGTACCACAAGGTATGCAGTTCACCAGGAACAATCTGGTAAAAGCAGGTGTTTTCTTATGCAAATTTAGAAATCGGTGCCAACAAAAAAAACAACCCCGAAAATGATCAATTTCTGAAACACTGTACTCTACTCTATGGCAACCACACGAACTAATTTTAACACATTTTAAAAGTATATGTTGATGAAACGGTCACATAAAACAAGTACATGTGATCATTTTGAGTTAAATGAATGTAACTTCGCTGTTTAAAGATAAAGAATAAATATTCTGGGCGACCACGTGACAGTGGATTACAGCAGGACGCACACGGGCAACGAACGGCAACGTTTCTTTAAACACCTCGGTGCACTTTGAGCTACATCGTTTGTATGAAATTTTTGTGAATTTCCCCTTGGGATTAATAAAGTACAGTATCTATCTGTGAAATGTGCTATATAAATACATGTTGGAAGGTAGAATGCGATTTCCTTTCTGACGGCATTTTGTCGTTTTTTTGGGTGCCGTGATTTCCATTTTTTCCACAGAAGGGATATTTTTCACGGGTTAACAAAGTAAAAATTTTATTTTGGTGTTTTTCATTTCATTGCCTCAATGTTACTGAAACTGTTTTACATTTTGTGGTTGTTTGCCTTCGCTATTTAAGTTTTACACTAAAATTCGCAACTTTTTTTACAGTGCATGGCACGGAGATCAATTTACTAAAAGTCTTGAACTTCTCCAACTCTACAAAGGGATGGCGTCAGCAAAAGGGGCGGAACTTTATGCAAAAATATCCCACTTTATGCAAATGGCGATGGTCGTGTACGTGAAACTTTATTTAAGTTAAATCAGCTTAATGTAAGTGTGTATATTATAGTAAGGTGTGGACTTTGAGTAAAAACATTTAGTGAGTAATAAGTCTTTACGATGGATTGTTTCTGTTGTAACAAGGTTTCTCTTCTAAGATGGATGGAATCATTTTTGGGAACAAAAAGAACTGGATGGAGGCAGATTTTTATTTTTTGGAAACAGAAAACAGTTCTTATTCTCTGCCGTTGCTAGCACGTCCGGCCCAAATCGAAACAATAGCGGTCTTACTTCCTCTCACATATCCTTCCAGATCTTGAATGCTTAACTTTATAAACACTACTTTCTAACACATTACAACTTAACAGGGAAATGGACAGTGCAAATCTAAATGTAGGTATATTCCTACCCCCCTTCTAATATAATAAACATTTGCTTCTCAAATTTAATCCTGAAGTGACAGTATATCTTTACACTGTTTTAAAAATAAATAAATTAAAAATGAAATCTGGATGCTGCGTTTTAACATAAATTTATAAGATGTCATAGTAACCCAAAGATAAAACGCCAAGTAGAACAAAACAATTTTAAGATAAAGCAACTTAAATTAGATACATCCTCAATATTTTTTTTAATATTGGCACCCTTACTTTTATGGGCGTACCGACTGTCTCCCTGCGGGCACCTACGGTCGCGCCGTTGTCCTCCATCATTTGTTTTCCGTTACTCAACCAAAAGTGGGTGATGTGGCTTTGGACTTCAAACCCTGAGTTTGTGTGGTGTTTTTTTAATTGAGAAGACATATCTTCCTTAAATCAATCCAATTTAACCTTATTTTCTTCCAGCTATAACTTGCATCCTGCTACGGACGGTGTGAGACCCTGAGCGGGTCTCTTCACCTGCTTATACTCCAAATGTAGGAGGGGGGGAACAAAAGACGTATAAATAACTATATCTCGAATACTAAAAATCGATTTGGAGAAAGGCGTCCGCCAAATCAATTAATGTAAAAGTAAACTCGCCACAGTTGCCCACCCCCTTTTGAAGGCGTGCTCTGTAATACAAATAACCCCAGCCACAGGGGATGCACAAACCAGTGTGTCTCGTCGCGCCGGTCCCAAGCCCGAATAAACGGGGAGGGTTACGTCAGGAAGGGCATCCCGGTGTAAACTTTTGCCAAATCAATATGCGGACAACAATACAAATTTCCATACCGGATCGGTCGAGCGCCGGGTTAACAACAGGGTGCTGGTGGAAATTGGATGCAGAGGACAGAAAGATATGGAAGAAGATGATCCGCTGTGGCCAGGGCCGGATTTATATGAAAAGAGGCCCTAGGCTATTCCACTTATGAGGCCCTTTCACCTTCCATTTTTAAGTTTGTAAATTACATGAGAGATAATAAAATTTTGCTAACAATTTGAATGTAGGCCCCTCTTGATCTTGAGGCCCTAGGCTGAAGCCTAGTTAGCCTATAGGAAAATCTGGCCCTGGCTGTGGCAACCCCTAACGGGAGCAGCCAGAAGAAGAAGCTCTGTAATAAAGATAACGGAGAGGAGGACAGGGCACCAAAACTCGAAATAAACCTGTGAAGTTCTCCAAATCTCGGGGTTGTGCTGGCTTATTAAGCAGCCATGTGGTTATCCCCAGGGCTGTGGAGTTGATAAACAAAACCTTCGTCTCCTCGAATGTATGGCACCTTGGACTCCTCTGTTTGTAGTCTCGTCACTGCCAGCGCGTGAATCATCAGGCAACCTTTCAGCATCCTAACCTGTTAACGTTTGGGTTTAAAGGCTGTAGTGATGCTGTTGTGGCTTTTTAAATATGATGTACTAATAACGTTACAGCTATTGAGTAACATTAAACAAAAGACAAAAATATAAAATTTAAAAATGAGGCTGTATTTTTAACAAAAGCGTGGGGGAAAAAAATGAAATGGAAAATAACACTTTATGGCACATTCTACATTTATTCGGAGTCGGTTTAACTTTCTCCACCTCCAGTAACCCAATAATTGCTTTTGACTCCATTGAAAGGAGCCACATTTATAAAGCTGGACTTTTAAAAAGACGCTCAGAATGTATACGCAACTTCATCCGCAAATGTCGGGATTTGTAAAAGTAAACTTCAAGCGTGGACGTGCGTTTATTTATGGCAACTCAGAGCCTTGCGTCAGAGAAACTGGGAAATAACAAAACCTTCGATAAAGTAGGGAAATGTTGCAAGACCAGCTAAATGACGACTCGCGCGTATTATAGTAAATAATCACTGAGCCGTTGTCATAATGGGCATTGACGTGACAAACATTACACACGAGACGCAATGAATATGATCCACATCTGAGTTTAGCTCCCTTTTATTTACACTGAAGAACATTAAAGCCGACACAATAGATGCGCTAGTAGCAAATGTATGCATGGCACTGTGCTGTGGATGGCGGCAAGCAGGTCACCGGCTGTATAGGATTAGATCGAGAAGGCGACAGAAAGCCAGACGGGTCGCTCGCTCGCTCGCGTTTACTGTTTTGTCAGAGAAAAGCCAAGCAAAATGACACCTTTTATTATTGGCTAACTAAAAAGATTACAATATGCAAGCTTTCGAGGCAACTCAGGCCCCTTCTTCAGGCAAGATGAGCCCGAGTTGCCTCGAAAGCCTGCATATTGTAATCTTTTTAGTTAGCCAATAAAAGGTGTCATTTTGCTTGGCTTTTCTCTACATTCATAATGGCTAACACGGTACAACACCCTCGTACTACTGCCGCACCAAGAGATGTTGGCTCCTTTCTTGTACGCACACAATGGTGGCAATGTGACTGTCGTCAGAGCACTGTTGGCACTGCTTTATACTCTCATCATGTTGGTTGTGCTGTGATGACAGGGCTAGGCCCATGCGTATAGACAGACCCACACACGCGCACGGATTCCGAAATGACCGTCCTCATTAATGTCGCATTGCTGCGAATCGGATACGTATCTGAACTAGGACCACATATGACAGGGACTCTGCACTCAGGAAATCTGATTTGAAAAGACTGGCGTTCTGTGTTCACACAGTCGTGAAAACGGATTGGGGAAGTCGAATTTGTGTCATTTCAGGCGTGTAATGTGAACGTAGTATTTCGTGCTTGGCTAATTAAACTGATCAATTAAAAGCAACACGTTCCTTTTACGTCAACACAAGAAATAAAGAATATGCAACATTTAAAACTGTGTAATGGCTAATATATTAAGATAAACAGGAGTATATATAATACATACAATATATGTGTGTGTATATGATATAGTGAACCACAACAGGGCGCTCCATCCGACCCACACAGACAGGCAGATACGCGAGTTTCAGGCACAGCACACATTTATTCACGTGGGAAGAACTTTTTTGCTCGCTCCCCCCAATACAGCACTGTGCAAGCACCAATAACACGGTCGTTTTTCTCTCTTCTTCTGGCAAATTTCGTCTGACTCCCTGCCGACTCTGGTTGGTCTTTGTGAGACAGCTGGCTCCTTTTTAAGCCGCACCCGAGAGTATTCCAGGTGGCTCGTTAAAGACTCGTTAATTACTCCCACGTGTGGCGGAAGCCCCAAGTAGGGATCTGCAGCTCATCCTGGTGGCATCCCCAGAACCCAACAGGGCTGATCCGATGATTACTAAGTCTCAGATAGCCGTGTAGGACTCCAAGGCGCCATTGCTGCCAAATAACGGGGTGCCATCTCCCCTGAGCGGCTATCTCCTCCCCGTCTAGGTGTCCCGGACGCCATCCGACATGTATATTATGGAGTGCCAAACAGGCAATTACAATGATTTTCGGAATATATAAGGTAATTCCTGAAAATATAAAGCAATTCCTGATTATATAAAGTCAGCGTCGAAATATAAAAACTCATTTCTGAATATGAATTTCAAGTCGGATTATATTGTTATTGATTGAAACGACTCGGGCACATTTTTAGTAAACTCAATGTATACCTAATACAACGTAATGAAATAAGTTAACAAACTTTAAAAATATATACTGTATATAAAAAAAAAATTAGTTAATGTATTCAAAATGATGTATGTGCCTGGAATTGTGAACACTGTATTTCTTTTTGTATGGGCGCATTTTTGGACGAACCTCGCAAGCCCGATCGACTCCGAGTGGCTTCTGTCGAAATTTACCTTTCACTAGTACGAGTGAAATGACAAGCACGGAAATTAGAGAATATTTTACGGAACTAGACCATTTTATTTGTGATTTGTCCTGATTTTATATACTCCAATGCTGACTTTAATCAGGCTTTCACGTTATATATAATCAGGAATGACTTTTTATATTCAAGTTTTAACTTTATATATTCAGGAATGACTTTTTATATAATCCGGCTTTGACTTTATATTTTCGGGAATGATTCCACCTCTGACTTTATATAATCAGGCTTTGGTGTTGTATATTCTGAATATTTCCGAAAATCATTATATTTGCCTGCACCCTATAAATATGAATATTGACATATTTATATATAATACACACACACTAGCTGTCCCCCACGGCTCTGCCCACAAAGCAATAAAAAAAGGACACACTTTAAATATCAATGAACAAACCGGTATCGCTAGCTTAGGTGAACGCTTCAATACGTGGGGAGAGGTACAGAGACTCGAACGGAGGCTGGCGCGTCAGTGAGCGGAGCCCCGTCCGGCTCCCCACTCCTGACGTCGCGCTTCCCCCCCCCCTCCCCTCGGCCAACAGCCTCCCTCTCGGACTCGCGAGAATAAATCGGTGTCGCAAGCGAACACTGTAAAAAATGTTTTGTTGGATCAACCTAAATAAATTACTTCACAAGGTAACAAGCAATTTATTTGATTTCTTTCAAATTTTTATAAAGTATTTGAGAACTTAATTCATTTGAGTTTGTATTAACCTTTTCAAAAACTTGAAAAAAACATATTTAGCTCAAACCAAATTTCTTTTAAAAACTCTAACTGTGGCGCCCTGCCCGGGGTTTGTTTCCTGCCTTGCACCTTGTGTTGGCTGGGATTGGCTCCAGCAGACCCCGTCACCCTGTAGTTAGGATATAGCGGGTTGGATAATGGATGGATGAACTCAAATTAAAATTTTGTCCATTATTGTATTCACTGTAATGCCACCTTAAATTCTTAATTGGACTCAACTAAATATATTCTTTATATAGTGTTGAATTCACTGTTTGTTAGGGTGAAATAGTTTTTAATAAAACAAACCACAACAATGTTTTGCTTTAAACAATGGAAGCAAATTTATTTTAAAATTACTGCTACATTTGTTACAGTGCCTTCAAACATGAAACATGTTTTTAAACTGATCTAATGGTGGTGAATGTTACTGAACCAGCTATAGCAAAACTCTTTTAGATTTATTACTGAATATTTGCAACACAAAAATCAATTTTTTGGTCATTCCTTGAACATGTTTTTTCTGTAAATATTCAGAACAAATATTTCACAAAAAATACATTAAATACACAATATTTTATAAGCTTTTCACAAATGTTTATAAATTATACATAAAATATCTATTTGAAATAATTATATATACATATATTAGCTATATTTTGAACACTACATAACATTATATAGTATACATAAAATGTGTGTGTGTGTATGTGTGTGTATATATATATATATATATATATATATATATATGTGTGTATATATAATTTTCATGGCATTCGTAGTCTGTGTCACAATCTGATTGTATGGGTGGTTACCTACCAGGTAACGCTTGTGGTTGGCCAGCAATCTGCTAACATCCGCCACGGTGCCCTCAGTTTGTGAGGAGCAGATCATAGAATGGTTGAAATAGTTTACTGTCAAATAAATGCAAAGAGTACACGACACGTATACAATCAGATTGTGACACAGACTACGAATGCCGTGAATGTAATTACCCCGATCTACATGCTGTCAAATAAACGAACCACACGCCGTGGCACAACGTTAGGGGCATCGCCTCTGGCGCTGACGTCCGAGGTTCGATTCCCGAGAGGGAGTGCAGTGGAGTGTGTACGCCTGATGAGCCCAGAATGAGGGCGAAACACGTGTTGTGTACTCTTTGCATTTATTTGACAGTAAACTATTTCAACCATATATAATGTCACAAACTCAAGACAGAGTCATATAAAGGTTTGGGGCAAGTTACTTTTCAAAATAATACAGCACTGATGTGCACAAAACCAAGTCCAAACAGTACTGAGGGAATAGGGAAAAGGTGGAGGCTTTTAAAGGGGGAGACAGGAATTGAAGTCAAAGGGGTCGGGCTCATGTAAGTCTTCTGCCATTGGTGCGAGCCCGGACGTGACATCACAGGGGTCAGAGCTGGCACGGTCTCCAAAGCGATTTTTTGCTTTAGACTAAATAGAAGAAGTTACATTAAGTGACAGCAAGGTTTTTCAATTTGAAGTAAGGCAAAAAATTACGTTCGGTGAACAAACATATTAATATAGTTCATTACAACTACTAAAATTACCTTAAATCAAAAAGAGCTCTTTTTAGAGTGAAGTCTGATACTTAGCACGATGAGAGAAGTCGCAAAATCAACCGGAATCTTCAAGCAAATTATAGAAGAAAAAACCGATCTAAATCCATTTAGTTCTCTCGTGAAAAGCAGACAGACAGATGTTGGATTGTATATAATATAATGTTGAGAACACATTTTATACTTACAAGTCCCTTTTTTCCTGCTCATATCTCCCCCCCAGTTACAGCATTACCCCCTAAAAGCATTACAATGTTTGTTATATCCTAATCCATTACATTCTACAATAAAATAATTATTCCCATATTCTCTTTCCAACATCCATTTTACAGACATTTGTTTACTGAACTTCCCAGCACATTTCCTCTTTAGCTGCTGTAAATCTCCACTTCTCAATGTTTCTTTCCTTTCCAGCTGTTTTTCCAAACTCTTTCCTACCCCACAGCACATCTCTGGTCACATTTTGCTTTATCAGAATACATCTGGCATCTCTTATCCTCCTCTTTGCCAGTCTAATTGTCATCCCAGGTTTCCCTTGAGTCCTTACTGTTCCCTGCTAGACCCTCACCTCTTAGAATTAAATCATAAGTCCAATCAACTGAAGTCTCTGCTGTTTCCAATAACTCCTCCACACCTGGCCTTGTGCCCAGCTGCACTCCCAGGGATGTATTTTATTTTTAGTATTCATTTTAATTCAAACTTAATAGAGCCAAAATTCAACCCCCCCCCCCCCCCCGAGCCCCCCCGCCACAAAAATGCATGCCTAATTGTTTCCTCATAAGCACAGTTTGGCTTTGGATCCTCATTTTCCTGGATTGCATTTTCCACGTTGTAATGGAAAATAAGAAAGCTGATGCTGTGATGTGTACTGTTTTAAATGCTGGTCCTTTAATGGCACTTGATGGTTTGTTACTGGGCTGTGTGGTCCCTCATAGCTCCATTGCTTGACAAAGCACCATTTCCTTCTGGGAAGTCTTCTCTGTATATGAAGTTGTTTCTTTGTGATTTGAAAAACGTCCTGATATGATGGAGTTCAATGAAATCTGTTAAATATGGTAGGCTATCTAGTAGGACAGTAACGGATGAAGAAAAACCTGAACTTAACCTGCGTTATTGTGTGCAGTGAGAGTCCGTTGGTATTTAGCAAACCTGTCCATGGTTAGTTACTGAATAGAGTCTGTTACAGATCTAAATAAATGAAAAGTTCTTTCTGAAACCTTCATGTGGAAAGGTCTTTTGGGAACCAGAAATGCTTCCCCAATGTTATTGCTCTGAAGACCCAGTCTAGAACCTTTTATTTATAAGAATGGGGAAGAGGGGTGGATGACAGGTTTGAAAGTGTGTATATTTAAAAAATAAATAAATAAATCTGCTTCCACGCAAAACCCACAGCACTCATTAAACAATACTAAAAAGCTTTGAGAATGCATAAAAAAAACGCAATTTACTAAAAATCTTAGTCTTTCTAACTGTACAAACATGTGGTCACAAAGGAAAGGGGCAGGACTTTATGCAAAATATCCTAATTTATGCAAATATAGGAGTCTTGTAGAATCCACATACTGTGTGTACATGACTATCTTTGCATAAAGTAGGATTTTTGTAAGCTTCTATCATAAAGTGCTATGAAAGAAATGTAATAGATATTGATATGAAAGGCCCTATATTATAGATGTGAAAGGCACTATACAGATAGATTTAAAAGGCATTATATTATAGATAGGAAATGCACTATACATCCATCCATTATCCAACCCGCTATATCCTAACTACAGGGTCACGGGGGTCTGCTGGAGCCAATCCCAGCCAGCACAGGGCACAAGGCAGGAAACAATCCCCGGGCAGGGCGCCAGCCCACCACAGGGCACACACATTAGGGACAATTTAGAATCACCAATGCACCTAACCTGCATGTCTTTGGACTGTGGGAGGAAACCCACACAGACACGGGGAGAACATGCAAACTCCACGCAGGGTGGACCCAGGAAGCGAACCCGGGTCTCCTAACTGTGAGGCAGCAGCGCTACCCACTGTGCCACTGTGCTGCCCACGCACTATACAGATAGATATAAAAGGCATTATATTATAGATAGGAAATGCACTACACAGATATGAAAGGCACTATAAGATACTATATGTATAATACTGTATCTACGTGCCTTTCTCACCTATCTATAATATAGTGCCTTTCATATCTGTCTGTCTATCTGAAGAGATGGAGTGCCAGTGAGGAGATATTGAGATGCATGCAAGTACAAGTATGGCAAGAGATGGAATTATTAAAATATTTGCTGCTCCCTGTCTTTTTACTGTTGGATAAAACCTGTTTGTTTTTGATTAAAGCAAGTTCATGCAACTATGTATTGGGAACATGCACATACCGTGCCCCGAGTATAAAAATGATGTTCATTTCAGAACATAAGAAATCTGATAAACTGGTTGACCATGCAATTCATCAAGGACATTTGTTTAGCTAATGTCTAAGCTGTCACAATATCTCCTCCAAATCCTCCTTAAAGGTTCCCAAGGCTTCTGTTTCAACTCTTTCTCTGTTGTTTGTTCAAATTCTCACAACTCTTTGTGTTAAGATGTTCTTCCTGGCTTCAGCCCTAAATGCACTTCCTCTTAATTTCCACTGATGGCTTTGAGTTTGTAATTCACCCTTAAAACTATTCTACTGGATCTACCTTATCAATGCCTTTGCGGATTTTGAACACCAGCATTATGTCCCCACGCAGTGTCCTCTGCTCGAGACTAAACAGGTTTAATTCTCCCAAGTCTGTCACAGTGGGATGTTGCCGTCCCATGATGCACTGGGCTGCTCTCCTCTGCACAGCTTCCAGTGCTGCTACTGTGGGTCTTTCTTGTGGAGTCCTGGTCACCACACTACATGTGGTCTCACGACTGCAGTAGTAAGATTAATATAAAACAGACGAATAACACCTGAGACAATCTCAGAGATGAACTATCCCTCGGTTTAAAAGAAAATCGGATGGTTTTGTTTCAGTATCAGTTAGTTGTGCTAATGTACACTCTTAAACAAACAATGGCACTTTACTGGACTTTGTGGTTCCTCATGGAACTGATGTTTGACAAAACAAAACAAAAAACATAGTGAGAATAGCGCTCTGCATATGAAGATGATTCTCTGAACTTTGAACGGGCTCCCAATATGTGGACAAAACAAATCCTTAATGTCCGGTGGGCTACCTGGTTGGGTATAACAGATCATGAAAACTCGAGGTGAGTCCGAGTTCTTGTACGCAGTAACAGTAAAGTCAGGTGCCCTTGGGTATTTCACAGATCTGTTCTTATCTATTCATGGCTATTTATAGAGCCTGTTCCATGTGGATGGTTCTTTTAATGGTTTCCCTATGACCTTGCTATGAATAACCAGTTTCACACTTTTTTTTTTTTTTTTTTAAGTAATGTGACATCTAAGAAGTTTATGTCAAAATAACCAGAGACTGCTGCGTAATGCTTGTAGATATTATGTCGATAGATAGAAATGTAAATATCTCCTGTGAGTTCGTTGTTTCAGCTGTGTTTTGCCCTCATTTTATACTTGACGCTTCAGCGCAGGGTGCAAGAGCCGCGCGGCGACAGTGACGTCAGATTCGAGACACGCCCCTACGCGTGGCTGGCACGCTGAGCACAAATAGTGTTTTTTTTTTTTTCGTACTACTGGACGCGACGGGCCGTGTATCCAAAATTGTACATTCCAGTGGTGGTGGTGGGGGGGGGGGGGGGGGGGGGGTTTACATGGGAGCTGCCAAAATGATTAAAGTGAGGCTGAATATAACGGAACAGGTAATCAAAACGCAAGGAAGACACGCAAAAATACTTGAAATGCATCTTCTATGGACTTCCACTCAGGAATATATTACACTCGCCCTTCTTTCACTGCTTCTGGTCGGTAGGTCTGATGCTGCACTTCCTCTTATTCAGCGATAGCAGACAATACACTTCTTCATTCAAAAGACACTCGCGTTTTCTGCTGTGACATTATTAGCTATGCGAAACTGACCAAACTTTGACGCTTATTAAAGAGGAGGAAAGTAACGGGCCGGTCGAATGGGAAACAGCAAGCAAGAGTGTGTTTTGCTTGCCCGCGGCTTTACGTGGTAAGTATAACCTAGCTTTACATGGCAAGAAGGTGGACTGGCATGCATCACCCATCTCTCTTTCCTAAGTGGTCCACCGAGGTAAAAAGCTAGCTTGACGTTCGGCTTTAGTTTGACATTCAAACTTTGGGGCTTCATATCTACGAAACGAAAATAGCAATGTCATTAAAACCATCTGCCCATAATAGAAAATTTGCATTTCCCTCAATTTGTTTACAAGCGCTTCGTTTTCCCAGAAATGCTCCTATTTGGTGTGTACACACACGCAAAGAACTACGACATGGGTGCAAAATACACACATAATCTGCACCAATGTAGCCTATAGAATACTACCTGTGAGTTTTGTGACAGCCTTTACTTTCTTTGAGAAAATTACCAACCAATTTTAAATATATATTTACGCATAACTCAACAGCACTGTAAAATCGAAAGCTAAAAGAGACATCAATCCAAAATTGATTTTTTTGAAGGCCAGTGCCTAATGTGCATTTTTAACTCCTCCTAATTTTGCCTTTTTATTCAAACGAAGACCCTTTTAATATGGCACGCAAAAGACACCGGGGTATGCTGCGGCCCCGCTTCTCAAACTGTTGGTGTGGTTTTCAAAATAAAGGATCCCAATGATAACCTGACCGTATTACACGTTACTTCAAGGGTCTTCGATAGAATAAAAAATGTAAGGTATGAGTTGTAAAACTCGCATTAGGCATTTACCTTCAAAAATAATAAAAAACGGATTTATGTCTGTTTTAGCTTTTACACAGTTGACTTTACATTGATGGGTGGCGCAGTGGGTAGCGCTGCTGCCTCGCAGTAAGGAGACCTGGGTTTTTTTAACTCCCTGCGTGGAGTTTGCATGTTCTCCCCGTGTGTGCGTGGGTTTCCTCCGGGTGCTCCAAAGACATGCAGGTTAGGTGCATTGGCGATCCTAAATTGTCCCTAGTGTGTGCTTGGTGTGTGTGTGCCCTGTTGTCGGCTGGCTCCCTGCCTGGGGTTTGTTCCTGCCTTACGCCCTGTGTTGGCTGGGATTGGCTCCAGCAGACCCCTGTGACCTTGTGTTAGGGTATAGCGGGTTCGATAATGACTGACTGACTTCACACTGATTTTATTTTAATTTATTTCAATGTTCACAAGAAATGTAAAGGCTGTCACAAAATTCACAAGTTTTCTGTACATTGGTGCCGAATTTATGTATTTTTGGCACCCATCGATTTCGGAATTTTATTGCATAGTGAGAGCTGTTTTTTGATTTTTTTTTTAAACCAAAAAAACGGACATTTCTGGAGAAACGGAACGTTTGTAAACAGATTATGGGAAAATTTGATTTTTTTTTTTTTTCCATAGTTGGGTTTAATAACATTGCTGTTTTCGATTCGGCGATATGAAGCATCAAAGCCCGAAAGTAAAACATCAAGCTAACTTCACATCGGCCACGGGTCCAAGTGCTTCAACCCTATTTTATTTTATTTAATGTGCATTTTTTTTGTCACTTGTAGCCGAAATCGAGATTTTCCAATGATATCCAAAAGCACGCGATGCAATGGACTGCCGCTCCGTCCCAGTGTTGCTTCTCGTTTTGAATAAGCCCGTGCCCGTTAAATGATTTATGTAAGCGTTGTCTTGTATTACTGTACGTCTTGCCCACTATTTACTTATGCACGTGCCTATTTCAACATTTATGATTTAGCACGGGTAATCCTTAGCAGATGAATTTAAAACAAGAAGGTCGAGCTTGGAATCAATAATAGAGAGAGAATCCATTGTGGAAGGAACAGTCGTTTGAAACGGTGAGCTAGTGGAGCACGTTAAACAGCCGGGAGTCCATCTTAGGCTGCCGCCTTTCCCGTCTTCACTCTCCCCAATCTCCCCAAGTGACTAGAGGGGGGCGGGGCTTCAGCTTTCTGAAACTCTCCGTTGGCAGCGGCTCCTCTTTCGTAGTCCTAAGGAGAGACTTTCAGAGTGCAGGAGCTATAAAACTAAAGGGAGGATCAGCTAACCGGTTTATAGTGTGAGAAGCGGCCGGCTGTCAGCAGGTAGGTAGAGAAGGTAGTAGTGCTGGTGGAGGCGGAGTGCAGCGTTCAAAACTGCTAGCTGAATTATCTGCTTGATTCTTTACCACAGCCATTTTTTTTAAAATTCCATTTATAGCGCCTTTTAATAGAATATACCGCAGGGGGTGCCAAGGTCGCGGGAGGTGCTGCAGCACCCCTTGTGATTATGATTCTAATAATTGAGCGGTATTACCACAGCCGGACTTTTCTGGACGATTTAACCCCCAGGGCTACGGGATCGGCGAAATGTATTAACTCGTATGAAAATGATATATTTGTTGTTTCCTTCCATAGGCTGGCCGGTCGTGTCCTCTTTGACCTCATTACTGTTATCTCTTGGCTATAACTCGTCCGCCGCTGGCTTGCTCGCTCGCATGCACGGACGCTGCCTTCCCCGAGTGCCCCAGCCGCTGCCTGTGCTATACGGTCGATTCCAGTTCTAGTGATGACGAATGAAGCACGCGAAGGCGATGACTTTGCTCAAACGGTAAACTTTGACGCCCCTTCTGAATGTGCATGGAAATTTTTGCAAAAGCATCGCCCGCTCCGTAGTTTAAAAAATTAAAAAGCTTGGGAACCTCCGCAAGTCCTTTCCCAGTCTAAACTCGTCTACTTTGAACGACTCGAGTTGTAAGGTAAGCCCAGGGCATTATTTAGAAAATATTTAGGAGCCTAATAAGTGTCAGGTTCAGCACTTTATCACATAGGATTTTTTTGTGTGTGTGCACTACCCAGGAAACTGACATTTGGGGCAGGCTAGTTCCTGTATGGGCAGCAGACAATTGGGATTTGCTCATTGGGGCAGCATTGGGCCCCAAAACACCGGCCCAGTGGCAAACGGGCAGGGAACTCAAACTTGGTCATGATTTTTTGAAAATAAAAGTTAATACCTTTTCTAATCTGGCTATCCATTTTCTGTACAGGCTTATTCAGAGTTGGGGGGGTCTACCTGGAGCCTATCCTGACAAAGTATTGGGCACAGGCAGGATCCCCTCCTGGATAGGACCGTAGCCCATCACAGAGTGAACACGCACACACAGAGCAAATTTAGCCTCTCTAATCCACCTAACTTGTGTAAGCAGGATTTAATTTTAGAAAGTTTTAATAAAGTTTATTGATGGATTATTTCAGGGTGGAGAAGAGAAAAAAAAAAAAAAAGATTATGGGTAGCTGAGTGCCGTATCTCCACCGTTGTGTTATCAAAGAAATAAAAATACAATTGGTAAATGGTCCACAAACTTAACCAACTGCCGCTGCCACCAATGTAAGAACGGGTGCTGAGAGTCCGCTACTCTCCTTTACCAGAATTCAGTGTCGGTTCTTCTTGGCTTGCGGGCGACCTTGGTAGCGTAGCAGACCGAGTCATCAATGTGTGGAAAGCTCCACAGAGATGGTCAACTCAGATTGTGGACTATCTGCCAAATGTATTTTTGTAACACAACTGTGGAGATGCAGCACTGAGCTACCCAAGAGCATTTTTGGTTTTATTTATTTTTCTTTTTTTTTTTCCTCTTCTTCACCCACTAAATTTCTCCTCCCCATAAATAATCCATCAATGAACTTCATTAAAACTTCCTGGCCTGAACTCCTGCTTACACTTGCATGATTATTGAACTGAGTGAGAAACCCAAAATGTACTCGAAGAAAACCTGCAAACCTCACACAGGGACAACCCCGGTGTATGAATCCCACAGTCTGCATATCGTGAGGCAGTAGCACTACAACTGTGCCAGCTCCTACTAGGACATTCCTTATATTTTTAGTGTGTGTTTTTTTTTTTTTTTTTTTTTTAATTAATTAACTAGGGGGCTTACCCCCTGCTCACTTTGCTTGCCAACCCCCCTAGCCTGCGCTATGCACCAGCCATTTTGTGTCTCTGCCACTCGTGTTCTGAAGAGGGGGGCTAAACTCGCCCAAAGATGACAGTCGCTCCTCCTAAACCCCCTCTTTAGACGGTGATACAATGGGAAACAGGTGGGATGGGGTGTGTTTTTTTTTTTTTTTTTTTTAAACCTCCGCTTTTCTCGATCAGCTGCTGCTGCCGTGCTGCGTGATCTGCATTTAAAAGCCTGTACAGCAGCTGTCTTTGTCATCTACTTTTTGTCTTTAATTTCTGGCCCCTGGCGGAGTTAAATCTCTTGGGACAAAGTCTCGTCTCACGGAATGCAAGTTCTTGATATTTTTTAGTTTATAATTTAAAAACGGAATAAGAATCTGAAAATCTAACAACATCACATTAAAGTTTGGTATCGTTCCTTTCAGAATTTATCAAACATATATTTGTTGGTTTTTAAACAAGCCTGATTTAAAGTGTGAGAAAAAACTTCACATGAAATCGTTGAAATTTTGGCTTAGGATTTATATAATGTGTGTGTGTGTGTGTGTGTGTGGTGCAGTGGTAGCACTTCTGCCTTGCAGTAAGGAGACCTGTGGTTCATTTCCTGGGTCCTCCCTTCCCTGCGTGGAGTCTGCATGTTCTCCCCGTGTCTGTGTGGGTTTCCTCCCACAGTCCAAAGACATGCAGGTTAGGTGCATTAGCGATCCTAAATTGTCCCTAGTGTGTGTTTGGTGTGCCCTGCAGTGGGCTGGCGCCCTGCCTGGGGATTTGTTCCTGCCTTGCGCCATTCCTAGTTTTCCTCCTCTTTCTCTCTACCTTTAGCATTCCTTTGCTCAGATGTTGATGCGCTTCCTGAGCAGCTCTTCTTTTCTTCACCCTAGCGGCCGGCATCTTTTCACGTTAAAACTGATTAAGTCAGTGTCCATCCATCCATCCATCCATCCATCCATCCATCCATCCATCCATCCAGTTTCCAACCCACTATATCCTAACACAGGGTCATGGGGGGTCTGCTGGAGCCAATCCCAGGGCACAAGGCAGGAACCAATCCTGGGCAGGGGGCCAACCCACCGCAGGATTAAGTCAGTGTTTGTGTTGCAATTACGTTTTCCTTAATTTTTCACTTAAGCTGGCACTTAAGTCTTCAATCTGCCTCAAGAATGATTTAAGATATGAAGAGGTAGGGGAAGTGATGGCGAAGATGGTAGGGAATGAGAATGGCGCCTGTACACGTGAGCCACATGGCTGCCTTGCTGGCCACTACTGAGAGTTGATTCTACAATAAAATAAAAAGAGGAATAACCTTGGAGGTCAATCATCACCCTGAAAGCAGACAGTAGACGTCACGTAGTATATGTGTACTAAATTTCAGGTCAGTGGTTCAAACAGTTTGCAAGCTACAGGTGATTTTTTTTTTTTTTTTTTTTTTTTTTTGTGTGAATTTCCCCTTGGGATTAATAAAGTCTGTCTGTGTCTGTCTGTCTGTCTGTCTGTCTGTCGTGGGCTGGCATCCTCCCTGGGATTGGTTCCTGCCTTGTGCCCTGGGATTGGCTCCAGCAGACCCCCGTGACCCTGTGTTAGGATATAGCAGGTTGGAAAATGGCTATGTATGTATATGTAATTTAATAATAATAATAAAAAAGAAATATGTGTGTGTATATATATAATTATAAAAATAAATAATATAATATCGCAACTGAAAGAGGGCACCGTGACGGATGTTAGCCGACTTGCTGACCAACCACAAGCGTTACCTGGTAGGTAACCACCCATACAATCAGATTGTGATTCAGACTACGAATGCCGTGAATGTGTATGTACAGTGGTGTGAAAAACTATTTGCCCCCTTCCTGATTTCTTATTCTTTTGCATGTTTGTCACACAAAATGTTTCTGATCATCAAACACATTTAACCATTAATCAAATATAACACAAGTAAACACAAAATGCAATTTTTAAATGATGGTTTTTATTATTTAGGGAGAAAAAAAATCCAAACCTACATGGCCCTGTGTGAAAAAGTAATTGCCCCCTTGTTAAAAAATAACCTAACTGTGGTGTATCACACCCGAGTTCAATTTCCATAGCCACCCCCAGGCCTGATTACTGCCACACCTGTTTCAATCAAGAAATCACTTAAATAGGAGCTGCCTGACACAGAGAAGTAGACCAAAAGCACCTCAAAAGCTAGACATCATGCCAAGATCCAAAGAAATTCAGGAACAAATGAGAACAGAAGTAATTGAGATCTATCAGTCTGGTAAAGGTTATAAAGCCATTTCTAAAGCTTTGGGACTCCATCGAACCACAGTGAGAGCCATTATCCACAAATGGCAAAAACATGGAACAGTGGTGAACCTTCCCAGGAGTGGCCGGCCGACCAAAATTACCCCAAGAGCGCAGAGACGACTCATCCGAGAGGTCACAAAAGACCCCAGGACAACGTCTAAAGAACTGCAGGCCTCACTTGCCTCAATTAAGGTCAGTGTTCACGACTCCACCATAAGAAAGAGACTGGGCAAAAACGGCCTGCATGGCAGATTTCCAAGACACAAACCACTGTTAAGCAAAAAGAACATTAGGGCTCGTCTCAATTTTGCTAAGAAACATCTCAATGATTGCCAAGACTTTTGGGAAAATACCTTGTGGACTGATGAGACAAAAGTTGAACTTTTTGGAAGGCAAATGTCCCGTTACATCTGGCGTAAAAGGAACACAGCATTTCAGAAAAAGAACATCATACCAACAGTAAAATATGGTGGTGGTAGTGTGATGGGTCTGGGGTTGTTTTGCTGCTTCAGGACCTGGAAGGCTTGCTGGGATAGATGGAACCATGAATTCTACTGTCTACCAAAAAATCCTGAAGGAGAATGTCCGGCCATCTGTTCGTCAACTCAAGCTGAAGCGATCTTGGGTGCTGCAACAGGACAATGACCCAAAACACACCAGCAAATCCACCTCTGAATGGCTGAAGAAAAACAAAATGAAGACTTTGGAGTGGCCTAGTCAAAGTCCTGACCTGAATCCAATTGAGATGCTATGGCATGACCTTAAAAAGGCGGTTCATGCTAGAAAACCCTCAAATAAAGCTGAATTACAACAATTTTGCAAAGATGAGTGGGCCAAAATTCCTCCAGAGCGCTGTAAAAGACTCATTGCAAGTTATCGCAAACGCTTGATTGCAGTTATTGCTGCTAAGGGTGGCCCAACCAGTTATTAGGTTCAGGGGGCAATTACTTTTTCACACAAGGCCATGTAGGTTTGGATTTTTTTTTCTCCCTAAATAATAAAAACCACCATTTAAAAACTGCATTTTGTGTTTACTTGTGTTATATTTGACTAATGGTTAAATGTGTTTGATGATCAGAAACATTTTGTGTGACAAACATGCAAAAGAATAAGAAATCAGGAAGGGGGCAAATAGTTTTTCACACCACTGTATGTATGTGTGTGTATGTGTGTATATATATATATAATATATATATATATATATATATTAATAATAATAATTTGAGTAGATAAAAAAAGGATTATTAGAACACAATACTGATATGGCTTTAAACTATTTTTACAAAACCCAAAATGCCTTTAAATTTTTTGGGGTGTGTTTTCAAATCTCTCTATTTAAAAAAAAAAAAAAAAAAAAAAAAAAAAAAAAAAAAACCTAAATCAAGACTTTTCAAGTCTCGTGAGATGAGACTTTGGCGCTGAGATTTTTTTTTTTTTTTTTTTTTAAGTCCCGCCCTCCTCTCACCTCTCATATTCAAACATGCCCACGGTCCTCTCGCCTCTCATTCGTGTGAATGCTTTTGTCAGAAACATTTCCTGCTCTCTCTCAGCTCTTATAAATTTTAACATTTTCCTCACTTCAAATTCCCAATTAAAGAAGACGTATCATGTCCAAATCTTATTGATGAATTTCGTACCAAAGGGTTATCAACAGAAAAAATGAGTACACGGGCAATCCTAGCACCGAGAAACGATGAAGTCCAACAAATTAAAGCCAAAAATGATGATCGGTTACATGGCAAATTGGTTAAATGCGTATCAATAGACTTTGCTGAAACTGTTAGTGGTGAGAAAGATCATCAAACATCAACTTACAATATCACGAAGAATATCTACAACTGTTAACGCCGTCTGGTCTTCCACAACACACATTACTGCAGAAAGCAGGATGTATCCAAGAAAGGTAATGTACATCTTCAGGGGATAACATTAGACACCAAAGGAGATCTTGATATGTCATTCGTATTAAAACATTAACAGTTTCTCATTAGAATAGTTAGCTTTTACAAAGACAATTAACAAATCACAGAGACAAATGTTTGAGAGAGTCATTTTATTTAATAGAGAAAATGAAACTGCAATCACGTGCAGACTTGAATCCGATTGAACATCTCTGGAGAGATCTTAAAATGGCTGTGCACCAACGCTTCCCATCCAACCTGATGGAGCTTGAGAGGTGCTGCAAAGAGGAATGGGCGAAACTGGCCAAGGATAGGTGTGCCAAGCTTGTGGCATCATATTCAAAAAGACTTGAGGCTGGAATTGCTGCCAAAGGGGCATCGACAAAGTATTAAGCAAAGGCTGTGAATACTTATGTACATGGGATTTCTCAGTTTTTTTATTTTTAATAAATTTGCAAAAACCTCAAGTAAATTTTTTTCACATTGTCATTATGGGGTGTTGTGTGTAGAATTCTGAGGGAAAAAATGAATTTAATCCGTTTTGGAATAAGGCTGTAACATAACAAAATGTGGAAAAAGTGATGCGCTGTGAATACTTTCCGGATGCACTGTAAACCACACTATGAAACTTTAACTTTCCCCACCGTCACATATCCTGTGTTCACTTCTTCCTCTCCTTTTCTAATGCCGAGACACTTCTCCATGATGCTTTTATCACATCCCGCATCGATTATTGTAACTCCCTTCTTATCTTCTATCACAGCTCCAGTTAATTCAAAACTCTGCTCCTAGAGTCCGAACACAGACCAGCAACAGTGAGCACATCGCACACATCCTACTTCACCTTCATTGGCTACCTGTGAATTTCCCCTTGGGATCAATAGAGTGTGTGTGTGTGTCTGTCTGTGTCTTACAGGATTGAATCTAGTGAGAAGTCAAGCAAAATGACTCCTTTTATTGGCTAACTAAAAAGATTACAATTTGTAAGCTTTCGAGGCAAGTCAGGCCCCTTCTTCAGACGAGATTTAATCTTTGCATATTGTAATCGTTTTTTAGTTGGCCAATAAAAGGTGTCCTTTTGCTTGACTTCTCAAAACATTCATAATGGCTAACACGGTACAACACCCGAGTACTACAGGATTGAATCTAAAATTCTTTGAATATCCTACAAAGTTTTAAATGGACTCACGATGACATCCCATCACTCTGATTCTGGCGATGTTGTTGTGCCCCACACTAACTGGCACTGTATGGGTGACAGCAGGGCCTTCAGATTTTGGAATGACCTCCCAAAATTAATGAGGTCAGCCGACTCCATTGTGTGTTTTTTTTTAAAAGAATGAAACTCATTCTTCCCGGCTTTTCAGTCTTCTCTGTCCAGACGCTCAGGATAATTTGTGTGTGTGTCTGTTGTATCATAAACTAGATGTCCCCCGAGGCTTTGCCCGAGTAGTAATGAAACAGGACAGTGAAAATCCCCACTCCTGATGTCATGCTTCCCCCTCCCCTAGGCCCACAGCCTCTGTCTTGGATTACTGTGAATATATCACTCCTGCAAGTGAACTGGGATTCTTAGTGTGATGAGAGAAGTCACAAAATCCACCGGAATGTTCAAGCAAATTCTAGAGGAAAAAAAAAAAACCTGATCTAAATCCATTAAGTATTTCTCTCATGAAAAGTGGACAAATGTTGGATTATATACAGTACTATGCAAAAGTTTTAGGCAGGTGTGGAAAAAATGCTGTAAATAAAGAATGCTTTCAGAAATGGAAGTGTTAATCGTTCATCAATCAACAAAATGCAGTGAATGAACAAAAGAGAAATCTAAATCAAATCAATATTTGGTGTGACCACCCTTTGCCTTCAAAACAGCATCAATTCTTCTAGGTACACTTGCACACAGTTTTTGAAGGAACTCGGCTGGTAGGTTGTTCCAAACATCTTGGAGAACTAAACCCAGATCTTCTGTAGATGTAGGCTTCCTCACATCCTTCTGTCTCTTCATGTAATCCCAGACACACTCGATGATGTTGAGATCAGGGCTCTGTGGGGGCCATACCATCACTTCCAGGACTTTTTGTTCTTTTTTTACGCTGAAGATTGTTCTTAATGACTTTGGCTGTATGTTTGGGGTCGTTGTCCTGCTGCAGAATAAATTTGGGGCCAATCATACGCCTCCCTGATGGTATTGCATGATGGATACGTATCTGCCTGTATTTCTCAGCATTGAGAACGCCATTAATCCTGACCAAATCTCCAACTCCATTTGTAGAAATGCAGCCCCAAACGTTCAAGGAACCTCCACCATGCTTCACTGTTGCCTGCAGACACTCATTATTGTACCGCTCTCCAGCCCTTTGACGAACAAACTGCCTTCTGCTACAGCCAAATATTTCAAATTTTGACTCCTCAGTCCAGAGCACCTGCTGCCATTTTTCTGCACCCCAGTTCCTATGTTTTCATGCATACTTGAGTCGCTTGGCCTTGTTTCCACGTCGGAGGTATGGCTTTTTGGCTGCAACTCTTCCATGAAGACCACTTCTGGCTAGACTTCTCCGGACAGTAGATGGGTGTACCTGGGTCCCACTGGTTTCTGCCAGTTCTGAGCTGATGGCACTGCTGGACATCTTCCGATTTCAAAGGGTAATAAGCTTGATGTGTCTTTCATCTGCTGCACTAAGTTTCCTTGGCTGACCTCTGCGTCTATGATCCTCAACGTTGTCCGTTTCTTTGTGCTTCTTCAAAAGAGCTTGAACAGCACATCTTGAAACCCCAGTCTGCTTTGAAATCTTTGTCTGGGAGAGACCGTGCTGATGCAGTAGAACTACCTTGTGTCTTTTTGCTGTGCTCAATCTCGCCATGACATGAAACTGTCTTCACAACCTCACCTTGGTAGCAGAGTTTGGCTGTTCCTCACCCAGTTTGGAGCCTCCTACACAGCTGTTTCTGTTTCAGTTAATGACTGTGTTTCAACCTACGTGTGACATTGATGATCATTAGCACCTGTTTGGTACAATTGGTTGATCAGACACCTGACTAGAATCCTACAAAATCCCTGACTTTGCAAGTAGACCTGTAAGAATTGATGCTGGTTTGAAGGAAAAAGGTAGGAACACCAAATATTGATTTGATTTAGAGTTTTCTTTTGTTTTCTCACTTTGCATTTTGTAAATTGATAACAATAAACAATCATTACTTATATTTCTGAAAGCATTCTTTGTTTACAGCATTTTTTCACACCTGCCTAAAACTTTTGCACAGTACTGTACATACTAGCTGACGCCCACCGTAGCATACAGCAGTGTAAGAATAGGAATGGAAAACGGTGAGAAAGGAATTCAGAAATCAAGAAGAAAAAAATACTTCTTGAAAGACGCAGTGTGCATGTAGAATTTCCGGCCAAGCAGGAAGGATTACATGTGAAAGTGATAAATAAATCAGACTTTCTGAATTTAGGTAATTTGGCCATGGCATCCTGATAGTTTTGTTGCATGAGTCTTGGACTTCCTGGAAATGTGGACGGTAATATGATCATTTTGCCTACACGTACGTTGTTGTTTTCAGCATTTGCTTGCAGTGTGTCTGATAGTCCTTTGTATTGTTCCACGCGCAGATCTTGTTGATGTAATCTCAGATAGTTGAGACGCGCGCCCTTTGCTTTAACACACGCATCTACGATGCACTGTTGGAATAGTTTGCCGCTGGAGTGCAAAATACTAAATGTATTCCTCATTGCTAATCTGTACGCGTAAAATTGGCATTGAGTAAGTCTTATTCGCTTGGCGCTTCTTTTATCGGGAACATGTTGTAAATCTTTGTGCCAGCCAATGTCTCAGTAAGGGAATAAAAGTGTGTAAACCATAGGATCGCAATTCATATTGAGCGTGGAAATATGTTTACAGGAGTTGCCTATGGGATAGATGCAAATGTCCCTTTTGGGCAGGCGTTTCACCATCTTCTCCGACGAAAATCACTGCAATGTCGGGGCATTGTATCGTCGTAAATCCTGCCTAGGGTTTTCCTTGAAAACTATTCGTACAGATGTTGTTGGATTGGACCGAGCAATTTCATGCATGTGTTTGTATGATTTAGCGAAGGGATTGATGGTTCTGAGCATGGAATCGAGCTGGAGAAGTACAGTTTCGCTGCATGCAAAGTTTGCTTTATTTTGTAAGTGTACTTCAGTAGCTTGCACTGTGTCAAAAACATACAACTGTCCATATCCTGGAGAGGTAGAAGTGTTAGCGTATAGTGGAGAGATTTGGTGATAAATTTGTATTTTAACACCGTGTGGTCTGTGGCCAAGATGTTGACTTATCTGTGCACCCACGGAAGCAAACGCTAGAGAAGAGTTGTATTCTCGAATGTGTTCACGATCATTTTTAGCTTCTGATGTTTGCTGTGTAAGAAGCTGTTGTAAAGACACAGGTGGCTCCCGCAAAGGTGGTAAAGCTACTTTACCGTTGTGGCAGCACCTCAAGTACTTGTAGGATGGATTACGCTTAGCAGGCCGTTATAGTGCATGACATGGAAGAGGACGAATAGGAATCGAGAAATGCCATGTCGGCTGCGTGTGGGCGGGACCGGTTTTGAAGTGGAAGCAGGACGAACCAGAAGTGAAATCTATATAAGAGCAGCATGTTACGTAACCCGAAATATTATGTATTTGATTGGTAGTTTCCTGGCAATAACCCCTTTTCAATGTTATTATCAAGTAACATGATGGAACATGAACATTAAGAACCTTAAATGTTTTTTCATCCCCTGTTCTCCATGGCGTGGTCCACCAATGCGCCACCCTGAAGACGAAGAGTACCGTTGTCACAGGCGGCTTTGGCACATCTGTACTGGTATCCTCTGAAATTCGTCTGTGATAGCTGCACTAGCGACAATCAATTTGCCGCCATTCTGTACTCAAGCACAGCAGGGGTTGCCTGGTCCAGCATATCATTACTCCCATTCTCCGGCTACACAGTGATGCTATTTTTGATACTTTTCACCCAGTAGTTTAAATGCTACAGTACAGGGTGAGTGAAAATTATATTAACACTAATGGTACTGCTATGTATATTATACTTGTATACAATTCTTTTGGGCAATTTTTGTGCCACATATGGTACGTGTGTTGAACATGATGGCAAACAGGTTGAAGACATTCCTGTAAATCATCTTGCATGCATGAAGTATGCTTTGTGAATAAATTTGTTTCTGCCATTCAAATGTTAACATATTATTTTGTCTCACCCTGTACATAAATAAGGGCCACCCTGTATATAGATATAACTTAAAAGGCATTACCACTCCCTAGTGATAACGGTGGTAAGAAATCACGCAAGAGAGATAGCGTAGCTTTGTTTAATGTCGGCTCACTCTGCATAACAAAGGAAGCCAATGACACAACCCAGTCTGGGAGTGTAGAATCTGTCAGTCTCGTCGGTGCAATGGAAGGCATTTTCAGGCCCAGATGACATCATCTCCCACCCATCCGTCGGCTTCAAAGGTGTGCTGGGCAATGTTCCAAGGCTTTCTACTCTTTCTTCACGTGCAGGACCTCCCTTAGGTGAACATGTACTTCCAGACAAGGCAACCGTGCTTAAATGAGGATACAGTTCCATGGTGACTTAAACAGATTGAAATAGCACACAGTGTGACTGCACGCTTTCCAGTTGTTCCTGTCTGTCTTCTGTCCTACTGCTTGCCTCGCAGTTCTATGTGGCGAGCCCCTGTGCTTAATCTGGCTCTGTGTCAGCTGGGCATGTGAACAGAAAAAAGCAGATTTATCGGAGAGATTTGCACAGAGCACAGTGATGTATTAAACTTATGCTTACAGTATGGAAAGATTTGCAGGTAGTCATTATTATGAAATCTTTATTAACTCAATAGAATGACACAATGACACCGTACACTCTTAACTGCTCAGATTGCCGGCCTTCATTATTTACCCATTCTTGTAGTCTATTTGCTATTCTCAAGCACAGAGTTCTTTATTGACATCAGTTTCTTGACATGCTTCTCTTAACTTTGCAAACCACAGTATGTGGTTTTTGTGAAAAAAACATCATCTTTTAGTGTGTTGTCAAAGTTTAAGTCCATTGGGGTGAGGTCTGGTGATCATGGAGGCCATTCCACTGGCCTTGTCGACCTAACCACCTCTAGGGTAATTGTATTATTATTGTAAAATATTTTTATACTGTATTGAGAATTACTTGTGTTTTGTTCTGTGTATTGTATTGTATTGTATTGACCCCCTTCTTTTTGACACCCACTGCACGCCCAACTTTCCTGGAAAGGGGTCTCTTTGAACTGCCTTTCCCGAGGTTTCTTCCATTTTATTTATTTATTTATTTTTTTGGGCAGCACTTCTTGTGTGATTTTGGGCTATATAAAAATAAATTGCGGGTGGTGCAGTGGTAGTGCTGCTGCCTTGCAGTAAGGAGACCTGGGTTCGCTTTCCGGGTCCTCCCTGTGTGGAGTTTGCATGTTCTCCCCGTGTCTGCGTCGGTTTACTCCCACAGTCCAAAGACATGCAGGTTAGGTGCATTGGCGATTCAAAATTGTCCCTAGTGTGTGCTTGGTGTGTGTTGCACCCTGTGTTGGCTCGGATTGGCTCCAGTAGACTCCCCCCCCGTGACCCTGTGTTAGGATATAGTGGGTTGGATAATGGATGGATGGATATTCATCAAGAAACTCTTACACTGTTAGTCATAAACAATACAATGTGTGTACATTGCAACAGGTACACATGTCGCAAATGTAGAAACGACAGCCCTTGGTTGTGTGGGAACTGTTAACATCTGAATCTGATGATTTCCTATAGTGTGGAACTGACCTCGCTGTACTATTCTTTCCTCTGCATGTCCTGGAGCACAAAAGAAACGGCACCGTGCATACACAAGTGGACACTGGCAAGATGGAAAAAAAAAAAAAAAGAACGCGGCCACTGATTACAAGAGCAAGAAGGCGTGCGAATGAATATGAATAATGTTGCATCAGTGCCACAGTCTTTTCCGAAATGTACTATACAGGTCATCCATCCATCCATCCATTTTCCAACCCACTGAATCCAAACACAGGGTCACGGGGGTCTGCTGGAGCCAATCCCAGCCAACACAGGGCACAAGGCAGGAACCAATCCCGGGCAGGGTGCCAACCCACCGCAGGACACACACACAAACGCACACACTAGGGCCAATTTAGAATCGCCAATCCACCTAACCTGCATGTCTTTGGACTGTGGGAGGAAACCAGAGCGCCTGGAGGAAACCCACGCAGACATGGGGAGAACATGCAAACTCCACGCAGGGAGGACCCGGGAAGCGAACCCGGGTGCCCAGGTCTCCCAACTGCGAGGCAGCAGCGCTACCCACTGCGCCACCGTGCCGCCCTTAGGGTCGTTGTCCTGCTGAAAGATGAACCGTCGCCCCAGTCTGAGGTCAAGAGCGCTCTGGAGCAGGTTTTCATCCAGGATGTCTCTGTACATTGCTGCAGTCATCTTTCCCTTTATCCTGACTAGTCTCCCAGTCCCTGCTGCTGAAAAACATCCCCACAGCATGATGCTGCCACCACCATGCTTCACTGTAGGGATGGTATTGGCCTGGTGATGAGCGGTGCCTGGTTTCCTCCAAACGTGACGCCTGGCATTCACACCAAAGAGTTCAATCTTTGTCTCATCAGACCAGAGAATTTTCTTTTTCATGGTCTGAGAGTCCTTCAGGTGCCTTTTGGCAGACTCCAGGTGGGCTGCCATGTGCCTTTTACTAAGGAGTGGCTTCCGTCTGTCCACTTTACTATACAGGCTTGATTGGTGGATTGCTGCAGAGATGGCTGTCCTTCTGGAAGGTTCTCTTCTCTCCACAGATGACCTCTGGAGCTCTGACAGAGTGACCATCAGGTTCTTGGTCACCTCTTTGATTAAGGCCCTTCTCCCCCGATCGCTCAGTTTAGATGGCCGGCCAGCTCTAGGAAGAGTCCTGGTGGTTTCAAACTTCTTCCACTTACGGATGATGGAGGCCACTGTGCTCATTGGGACCTTCAAAGCAGCAGAAAGTTTTCTGTAACCTTCCCCAGATTTGTGCCTCGAGACAATCCTGTCTCGGAGGTCTACAGACAATTTCTTTGACTTCATGCTTGGTTTGTGCTCTGACATGAACTGTCAACTGTGGGACCTTCTATAGACAGGTGTGTGCCTTTCCAAATCATGTCCAGTCAACTGAATTTACCACAGGTGGACTCCAATGAAGCTGCAGAAACATCTCAAGGATGATCAGGGGAAACAGGAGGCACCTGAGCTCAATTTTGAGCTTCATGGCAAAGGCTGTGAATACTTATGTACATGTGCTTTCTCAATTTTTTTTATTTTTAATAAATTTGCAAAAACCTCAAGTAAACTTTTTTCACGTTGTCATTATGGGGTGTTGTGTGTAGAATTCTGAGGAAAAAAATGAATTTAATCCATTTTGGAATAAGGCTGTAACATAACAAAATGTGGAAAAAGTGATGCGCTAGGAATACTTTCTGGATGCACTGTAACAACTGTCCAGTTTATAGGATTTCTGCTGATTTCTTAGTCATCCTTCAGTGCATTGTGTACATTACATCACCCTTTCTTCTGGTACATTCTTTATTTACTTGACCATCTCGGTGTTTTTCCTAAACCAATTCTTATTTCAGTGTATAGTTTTGTTGTTCACTTGACCTTTATTTGGTTTCCTACATTTATTAACTCTTTTTGCTATTTCTTTAAGATGAATGCTATGCTACCCTAACATTATTGTTCCACATGTCACAGGAGGTTCTGCTCAAGCTTTATAACACACTGGTGAGGCCTCATCTGGAGTCCTGTGTGCAGCTTTGGTCTCCAGGATACAAAACATTCATAACCGCACTAGAAACATTTGAGTTTTGCTTCATGCAAAGAGCCACCGACACATGGACCAAATGACCAAGCAGTGCGGTGGAGAGCAGAACTTTAGGGGCCTTTTGCACCTCAACTTGATGACATTTTTGGAGAGTTGACGTGAACAGCATGGACACACTCATTGGGATGAATGTCGTATTCTTAGCCCCAACTTTTGTAATAGTCCAGGGTTTTCAGAAAATGTTGCAAATTTATTAAAGATTAAAAGAGTGAACTCCTTTCTAGAAGTTTCTGGACTCTCTTCAGTTTCACTCCAATGTATTGAGGTGACGGTTTTAAATGACCAGCGAAACGGGAGCAAGTCGGACGTCAAACTCTGTCAAAGAACATCATTGGAAATTTCATAAATCTAAACAGTGTGAGCTCGGGTCCGAACTCCATCAGACAGACACCAACACTTTATCAAACATACTTTTATTTACACCAAATAAGTCCCATGCAGTACTCCCACACCAATCACCTTCCTCACGGGCTTCTCTCTGTGTCCTCCTCACGGGAGCTTCGTCCTGCTTCCAATCCCGACTCTAGCTCCCGGATTGTAGGGAGGCAGCCCCTTTTATTTCCACCCGGATGTGCTCCAGGTACTTGATGATGTTCTTCCGGCAGCACTTCCTGGTGTGGTGGAAGTGCTGCCCTTGCACCCGGAAGCACTCCGGGCATTCCTGGAAGGTCCTTCCTCCACCTTCCCAGGTGTGGCCGAAGTGTTGATCTCCCGTCCTCCATGATGTTCGGAGCGTCCTCTGGCAGTAGGCTTTGAACCTCCTTGCTCCTTCCCCTTGACCCCCATAACATCCAGGGCGGTTGCCCAATCGTGACCCGGAGGACGTATAAGCCACCCCCCCAGTCCTTCCAAGCGTCCCGGCTGGGTCTGACCCCCAGCCTCCTGCGACGCTAGCAAAATACGACTGTGGAAAATTGTAAGGAAATGAAAAGCTGTGGTTGTACTTCCTGGAAAATAAGTGTACAGCATGAAACGCACATCTTACTTGAAATAATGACTAAATAAATAGTGTGAATATCGTACTTTTTTTAGAGCAATGTGAGTCATTTTTAGTTTTCTTTTTAAAATGAGTTTACATTATTAGACAATTTTTAAATATCACTTGCATACTGTTTACAGTAATTCTGCATTCAGTTTTGTATATCAACCATAACTGAGACTATTATATAGCGCCTTTCATATCTACACTATCTACCCCTTTTACAGTGTTTTTCAGATCTACTTATCCATTATATAGTGCCTTTCAAGTCTGTCCGACCCCATATCTCTCTCTCTCTCTCTATCTTTTCCTACCATAGACCACCACTCACACGGTCTTTTCCCACTATTAAGTATTCTCACCTGGACAAAGCTGGCAGCCCTGTGCAGATGATGCCTTTTGATTTCCCCAGTGCCTTCAATACCATCCTACCAATTGAGAGATATGAAAGTGGATGAGCCTGTGGTGTTCTGGATGGTGGGCTATCTGTCGGGCAGACCACCATTTGTGAGACTCCAGGACCGTGTGAGCAACACAAGGAGCAGGCCTGTCTGCTTCACTCTTCATCCTGTACGCCTCAGACTAGAAACAGAACAGCAGGACACGTCACTGGCAGAAGTTCTCAGATGATTCTGCACTTATTGGGAGGGGGGTGAGACAGAGGAGAGGGGTCAGTGGGGAGAACTTTGAGAATTGTGTATAACTGAACATCCGCACCAAAGCACTTGTGTGTCCAATCACTATTCAGGACAGGGATGTAGAGGTGGTCCATTCCTACAAGTACTTGGTGGGGGGGGGGGGTTCACATCATTGACACACTGGACTGCTCTCGGAATGCAGAGAAACTAGAAAAGAGAGGGCAGAGCAGACCCATCTTTCCTTGGCAGACTGTGTTTCTTTAATGTGGATGATGATGTCCTTCACATCTTTTACAACTCTGTGATGGTTGGTGTGGTGTGCTGGGCTGATCACATCGCTTCAAGAGAAGAGAAGCCCACTGATTCCGTTATGGAACATGCTCTGGATCCCCTGGAGGTCGTAGCAAAGGAGAGAATTAAAACCGAGTGCCATTATGAACAAAGTGGCACATCCTCTCTGTGACATAACATCACTGAGGACTTTCAGGCAACGAAGTGGGTCATGATACATGACTGGGGGCCTCCATTATACCAAATGGCAATAATATGTTTGAATAGTTCCTCATTGGGACTGGCACTGTGACTGCCAAGTCAGAAGTTTTGTTTCTTTTTAATTTTTTTTTTTTTTTTTAGTCATTCAGGGGTGTATTTATTTATTTAATGACCCTTCTTGGCGGTGTAAAAAGCCCGAACTCCCCCTGGGGACACATGAAATTCTGTCGATGTTTTATCTACCTTTCTGTTAGCTCACTGCGGTTTTTCTTCTTTTTCAGAAGTTGTGCTATTCTGGTCCTCCAGGTCATGAGGGTCTTCCATTAGTTCTCCTTTCGGCTGTTGGCAAATAGACAAGAATTTGTTGTTGGTGAGTAAGCAGAAGTTGTTTTTTTCATTTTGGCCATTTTATTTGGGGGTGAGGTGTTAAAATGCATCTACAGAGCAGAAACATGCAAAAGTTGTTAGTTCTGTTTTTGAGTAAAAACCATATGCAGAACTGTCATTGATTCAGTATTCAGTGTCTTCCCTCTTATCACTTGTGTTTATATCACTGGTGACTGATGAGGCCGAACCTCTCATGGAACATAAGGCCGTATACTGTAGAGTTGGCGGTGGTCATGGTTGGGCATGACGAAGCTCTCTTCTCACTTGTCTGATCTCCTCATTTCTCCGACGGTAGTTTTCAAATATCTCTACTCCGCTCACATTGTTGTGTCGCCAGAACTTGCAGTCAGCAGCTTGAACCTCTCAGGTGTCCTGATTAATGTTAGGACTTTTTTTCAATATTTGTTTGAAGCTGGACTCGGTGGGCCGCCCAACCTAGCACCACGATTGTACCACCAGGGATAAGCTGACTGTAGGGTACCTGGTGTGGGAGTCTGGAGTCCTTTATTTGGCACACGTGGCCGGCCCATCTAAGTTGGTGCTTGATAGTTGCTTCTGTGCTGGTGACTTCGGACCCTTTTTGAGGATAGTTTATCTTTTCAGTCCCAGTAATTGTTAAACTCTTTGTACTTGGGGACTTCAATAGCAGAATTGGAAAAGACATTTCATGGGGATGCAATGAGTTGGAAACTTTTTTTGGGTAAATGAACTGAGAATTGGTACAGATACAGGAAGCAGTGTGTAATGGTGTGAGGAACCTCATCAGAATTGGGTGATGTTAAGAGTGGTGACCAGCAGGGGGCAGTGCTAGCTAGGGCTGTTGCTATGATTTGGATAGCAGTATAAAGAACAAGCTGGTTAAGTTAGCAGATGATGATACCAAGATAGGTAGATTAGCAGATAATTTGGAATCTGTTGTATCATCACAGAAGGACTTGGATAGCAGACAGGCTTGGGCAGATTTGAAGGAGAATTACACATATGAAGTAAAAATGTGAGGCTTGAATACACAATGGGGGGGGGGGGGTCTGAAAATTGAGAGTCCACCTTACGAGAAGAATTTAGGAGTCGTAGTGGACTTGACATGATCAACTTTCCGACCGTGTTCAGAAGCCATTACGAAGGCAAACAGAATGCCAGTTATATAGCGCCTTGACGCGTGCAGTACAAGTCACAGGAGGTTCTGCTCAGGCTTTATAACACACTGGTGAGGCCTCATCTGGAGTCCTGTGTGTAGCTTTGGTCTCCAGGCTGCAAAAAAGGACATAACCGCACAAGAGGTTCAGAGAAGAGCGACCAGGCTGATTCAGGGCTACAGGGGGTGAGTTATGAGGAAAGATTAAAGGAGTTGAGACTTTTAACTGTTTGTTATAAGTACATGTAAAGTATTACACATAGGAAGAAATAGTTAGATTGGAATACACAATGGGAGGTCTGAAATTTGAAAGTACACCCTGTGTGAAGGACGAAGAAGTCATTGTGAACTCCTCACAATCAACTGCCAGACAGTGTTCAGAAGCCATTAAGAAGACTAACAGCATGTCAGGTTATATAGCACCTTGATGTGTGGAGTACAAGTCCCAGGAGGTTCTGCTCAAGCTTTATAACACACTGGTGAGGCCTCATCTGGAGTCCTGTGTGTAGCTTTGGTCTCCAGGCTACAAAAAGGACATAGCAGCACAAGAAAAGGTCGAGAGAAGAGCAACATGCAGTGGTAGTGATGCTGCTTTGCAGTAAGGAGACTGGAAGATTGCGGGTTCGCTTCCCGGTTCCTCTCTGTGTGGATAGCGCTTTGAGTACTGAGAAAAGCGCTATATAAATGTAATGAATTATTATTATTATTATTAACTAGGTTGATTCAGGGCTACTTGGGATGAGTTAGGAAGAAAGATGAAAAGAGCTGAGCCTTTAAAGGAGATTAAGAGGAGACCTGACATGAAGTGTTTAAAATGATGAAGGGAATCAGTCCAGTGGATCGAGACGGTGACTTTAAAATGAGTTCATCAAGAACATGGGGACGCAGTTGGAAACTTGCATAAATATTGTAAGGTTTTCTTTACACCAGCAGTTCTCAAACTAGGGGGGCGTGAAGTAACAAAAAAGGGGGTGCAAATGTTCCCATATGTGGCATAATTTCGCTATTTGTAGGGAAATTTTAAACATGTAGCGGTGTATCGGCAGCAAAAAATATAGGAATACATTTTATTAGGGTTTCAAAAAAAACGTTCGGGGGTTGTGATTAAAACTGTTATGAAAACTCGGGTTGCAAATACTTAAAGGTTGAGAAACGCTGCTTTACACAAAGAATGACGGACACTTGGAATAAGCGACCAAGTAGTAAGACTTTAGGGACTTTCAAAACTCGACTTGATGTTTTTTGGAAGAATTCAGTGGACAGGACAGGAGCTTTGTGGGGCTGAATGGCCTGTTCCGGTCTAGATTGTTCTACAAAAAAAATAAGGCTGGTTAGTGCTGATGTGAATTTCCCCTTGGGATTAATAAAGTTATCGATCGATCAACTTGTGAATCCAAGCACTGGGGGAGGTTCATGACTTCCTTGTCTCTTTTTATGGGTTTTCCTGACACACAACCTCAGATATCCACTTGTTAGGCTGGCTGGTGAGTATGTGGGGCCAGTGATGGATCTCGTGCCCAGTTCACCGTGTGAAGTCACTCGGACAAAGAAGGCCTATATGTAGATGGACGGCACCTTCAGAAAGTATTCGGACCCCTTTTTTATGTTGCAGCATTGTGCTAAAATCATTTCATTGTTTTCCTCATCAAGAATCGTGCAATACACCAGAATGACAATGTGACAAAAGGCTCTTTGAAATTTGTGCAAATGTATTCAAAACAATTCGAAAGCGAGCATCCGTAGGCTTTGTGCCCTAGGAACCAAGTTACTATTCTATAAGAATTCATTAATTATTTGCCACTCTGAAGTCTTGTCTCATCACAGGATTTTTTTTTATATAATAGATTTATTTATGGATTTTGGAGCACTGCACTTCGGACACTAACACTTTTTACATCATCCCCTTGCTCCATGTATGATTTGTCCTCATTGCACAGCTCATCCGGTTACATTACCGATGCTCCCAAACCAAAAAGAGGGAGCATGGAGCAGGACCCGCACCATCGCACTGCCCCCATGACCTAAATCCAGATGAGCATGGAATCCAACAATATGTGTCCCTTAACTGTTGAACAGTGGCCAGGTCACCGCAGAAATTCTGACTTGAGGATTTGCATACGGTGGCAGAAATTGAGATTTGTCACACCTAGCTGACATTTTTCCAACCGACGACTGTTCCCTTGTGATGATCATGTGCACCATTATAACCCTGGTGTGGTGGTCTGCCGCTCAAGATCATTTACCTCTGTGTTTGAATGCACTGGGCATTTGTAGATGTCGTCTTGGATGTTATTTGAACCTTTTGTGGCAGTTTTCGGATGGAGAATGAGTCCATTGTTCTCTGGCTTTTTGCATTTCATCTTTTTCTGTAGAAACTGTGTGTCTACTTCTGTGTGGGGGAAGTCCCAGGAGGTTGGCTGAAACTACCATATCTAGCAGCAACTGTCACCTCACAGTCAGAGTCCCTTAGACCACACGTCTGGTGGAGCAAAAACGAAACCTCTTGACCTATATGCTAGCTACCTGCACCCGTGTGGTTGGCTATTTAGAGGAGCAGGCTATTTGCACCTCCAATCGGGTGGACTTTTGGCTTCAGAAAGGTTGATGGAGCTGCTCTGTTGCTAGTTAAGTACATAAGGTTTCAGAAACATGAAAATGAAATGTCATCTCCATATCCTACTGGCCTTGAGATCTTCTTGTTAATTTCTGGGCTATTGGCTTTTAATACGTTTTTCTTTCCAACTTCAGGTCAAACATGCAGTGCATGTACAGTGTTTTATAGAAAAGAATCCCCCCTTCAAAATTTTCCCATTTTTTATATATATTTCATATATATTTTTTATATATATATATATATATATATATATATATATATATATATATATATATATATTAATATATATATTAATATATAATATATACAGTAATCCCTCCTCCATCGCGGGGGTTGCGTTCCAGAGCCACCCGCGAAATAAGAAAATCTGCGAAGATTTTTATATTGTCATGCTTGGGTCACAGATTTGCACAGAAACACAGGAGGTTGTAGAGAGACAGGAACGTTATTCAAACACTGCAAACAAACATTTGTCTCTTTTTCAAAAGTTTAAACTGTGCTCCATGACAAGACAGAGATGACAGTTCCGTCTCACAATTAAAAGAATGCAAACATATCTTCCTCTTCAAAGGAGTGCGCATCAGGAGCAGATAATGTCAGAGAGATAGAGAAAAGCAAACAAATCAATAGGGCTGTTTGGCTTTTAAGTATGCGAAGCACCGCTGGACAAAGCAGTTGAAGGCGGCAGCTCACACCCCCTCCGTCAGGAGCAGAGAGAGAGAGAGAGAGCGAGAGAAAAAAACAAACAATCAAAAATCAATACGTGCCCTTCGAGCTTTTAAGTATGCGAAGCACCGTGCAGCATGTCGCTTCATGAAGCAGCTGCACGGAAGGTAGCAACGTGAAGATAATCTTTCAGCATTTTTAGACGAGCGTCCGTATCGTCTAGGTGTGCGAACAGCCCCCCTGCTCACACCCCCTACGTCAGGATCACAGATAGTCAGCGCAAGAGAGAGAGAGAGAGAGAAAAGTAAGTTGGGTAGCTTCTCAGCCATCTGCCAATAGCATCCCTTGTATGAAATCAACTGGGCAAACCAACTGAGGAAGCATGTACCAGAAATTAAAAGACCCATTGTCCGCAGAAATCCACGAACCAGCAAAAAATCCGCGATATATATTTAAATATGCTTACATATAAAATCCGCGATAGAGTGAAGCCGCGAAAGGCGAAGCGCGATATAGCGAGGGATCACTGTATTTTCATATTTCTTCCCAGCTTTACCTACTCAATGCAATCTATAACATCCAAGTGAAAGATATCAACGCTACAGTTCAGAAAAATTATAAAAAATCAAAAACAAGAAATCCTGAGATTAATAAAGGATCTCTTCCCCCCCCACCCCCACCCCACCAAATTCAATCAGGTGCAAGTGCCCACCATTTCCATTGCAGACCCTAGTTACTGTCTTCCTTCCACCTGTGATCAACTGTAATCAGTGTGATTAGTGAAGCTGTTCCTGGAGCATTCATTCCCTTGCTTGGTAGTACAGGTAACTGTGGGTGGCAAGCCACTTTCAAAAGATCTCCGGGATAGAGTTGTAGACAGACATAAGGCAGGAGATGGAGACAAAAAAAAATCTCTTAAAGGTTTTATCAATCCCAAGGAACCCAGTAAAGTCCATCATAAAGAAGTGGCAAGTGTTTGGTACTACTAGGACCCTCCAAACTGGATGGAAGAGCAAGAAGGAAACTGGTAAGAGAGGCTACCAAGAGGCCAATGTCCACTTTTGAAGGAGTTACAGGATTTTATGGCAAAGAGTGGTCATTGTGTGCAGGTGACAACAATTTCACAAGCGCTTCACAATTGTGGCTTGTTCAAGAGGGTCGCAAGGAAAAAGCCACTTCTCAAGAAAGGCAACATTAAGGCTCGTTTTGAGCTTTCCCAGAATGCACCTTGAAGATACTGATGCCAAGTGGAAAAAGGTCTTATGGTCAGATGACACCAAAATCAAACTATTTGGCCTCCATACCAAACAGTACACCAATGCAGCTCACCATCCATAACACACCATACCTACAGTAAAGCATGGAGGGGGCAGCATCCTCTTGTAGGGGGGGGGGGGGGGGGCTGGGGCTCTCATTAGGGTATAAGGAAAAACGGATGGGGGGCAAAATACCATCAAATTCTTGAACACCTGCTACCCTCTGTCAGAAAGTTGAAGATAGACAGAATGTTCACCTTTCAACATGACCCAAAGCACACAGCAAAATTGACCACACAGTGGCTGAAGGAGAAAAACGTAAATGTCCTTGTGTGGCCCGGTCAGAGCCCAGAGCTAAATCACACTGAAAATCTGTGGAAAGATCTGAAGATAGCAGACCAGCAACACTCACCATCCAATGTGACTGAACTTGAACAGTTAAACTGTAAAGAAGAGTGGGGGGCAAATATCTAGATGTGCAAAGCTGATAAGAGAAGAATCTCGACAGATTCAAGGCTGTCATTAAAGCAAAAGGGGGGTCAACAAAATGACATTGACACTGGGGGGGTGATCCTTTATTAATCTCAGTAGGTCTTGTTTTTGATTTTTTTTTTAATCATTTTTCTGAACTGTAGCTGTAATATGTTTCACTTGGATGTTAGAGGTTGCATTGAGTAAGTAAAGCTGGGAAGAAATATTTTTTGCATGTGTGTTCATTTAAGGCTGTAAAGCAAAGCAAATGGGGATATTTCTATGGGGGGGATTCTTTTCTATCCCCACCGTATACAGTGGTGTGAAAAACTATTTGCCCCCTTCCTGATTTCTTATTCTTTTGCATGTGTGTCACACAAAATGTTTCTGATCATCAAACACATTTAACCATTAGTCAAATATAACACAAGTAAACACAAAATGCAGTTTTTAAATGATGGTTTTTATTATTTAGGGAGAAAAAAAATCCAAACCTACATGGCCCTGTGTGAAAAAGTAATTGCCCCCTTGTTAAAAAATAACCTAACTGTGGTGTATCACACCTGAGTTCAATTTCCGTAGCCACCCCCAGGCCTGATTACTGCCACACCTGTTTCAATCAAGAAATCACTTAAATAGGAGCTGCCTGACACAGAGAAGTAGACCAAAAGCACCTCAAAAGCTAGACATCATGCCAAGATCCAAAGAAATTCAGGAACAAATGAGAACAGAAGTAATTGAGATCTATCAGTCTGGTAAAGGTTATAAAGCCATTTCTAAAGCTTTGGGACTCCAGCGAACCACAGTGAGAGCCATTATCCACAAATGGCAAAAACACGGAACAGTGGTGAACCTTCCCAGGAGTGGCCGGCCGACCAAAATTACCCCAAGAGCGCAGAGACGACTCATCCGAGAGGTCACAAAAGACCACAGGACAACGTCTAAAGAACTGCAGGCCTCACTTGCCTCAATTAAGGTCAGTGTTCACGACTCCACCATAAGAAAGAGCCTGGGCAAAAACGGCCTGCATGGCAGATTTCCAAGATGCAAACCACTGTTAAGCAAAAAGAACATTAGGGCTCGTCTCAATTTTGCTAAGAAACATCTCAATGATTGCCAAGACTTTTGGGAAAATACCTTGTGGACTGATGAGTCAAAAGTTGAACTTTTTGGCAGGCAAATGTCCCGTTACATCTGGCGTAAAAGGAACACAGCATTTCAGAAAAAGAACATCATACCAACAGTAAAATATGGTGGTGGTAGTGTGATGGTCTGGGGTTGTTTTGCTGCTTCAGGACCTGGAAGGCTTGCTGTGATAGATGGAACCATGAATTCTACTGTCTACCAAAAAATCCTGAAGGAGAATGTCCGGCCATCTGTTCGTCAACTCAAGCTGAAGCGATCTTGGGTGCTGCAACAGGACAATGACCCAAAACACACCAGCAAATCCACCTCTGAATGGCTGAAGAAAAACAAAATGAAGACTTTGGAGTGGCCTAGTCAAAGTCCTGACCTGAATCCAATTGAGATGCTATGGCATGACCTTAAAAAGGCGGTTCATGCTAGAAAACCCTCAAATAAAGCTGAATTACAACAATTTTGCAAAGATGAGTGGGCCAAAATTCCTCCAGAGCGCTGTAAAAGACTCATTGCAAGTTATTGCAAATGCTTGATTGCAGTTATTGCTGCTAAGGGTGGCCCAACCAGTTATTAGGTTCAGGGGGCAATTACTTTTTCACACAGGGCCATGTAGGTTTGGATTTTTTTTTTCTCCCTAAATAATAAAAACCACCATTTACAAACTGCATTTTGTGTTTACTTGTGTTCTATTTGACTAATGGTTAAATGTGTTTGATGATCAGAAACATTTTGTGTGACAAACATGCAAAAGAATAAGAAATCAGGAAGGGGGCAAATAGTTTTTCACACCACTGTATTTTCAGTTGTCCTCTGTGCTGTCTGCCAGGCCTGCTCTCACTTCCCTTTTGGACCTCCTGTGCTTCATCGGATGGCGAGGTGCGCTTGAAAGCGCTCTGTGAATTGTCAAGTTTTAATCATAACTTTTAACAGCTCCTTCACTTTCCATGTAAATGTGCTATAAATAGGGTGGCATGCTGGTCAGTGCTGAAGCCTCGCTGATCTGGAGTCTGAATCCTGTGCTCGTTCACTTTGTGGAGTTTTCTTGATTTCCCAGTGTCTTTGTGGATTTTCCTCTCACCTCCACCGTTGGTACATAATGGTCAAAGAACTGAAAATGGTTTGCCGTTCCTCAATGTCTCCTGGTCTTGTCTTGTCTTCTATTGGTCTTTAAGTTTTCTTGTTGTTTTATGGGCTATTGGCTTTAAGTACTTTCCAACTTCTCTTTAAGTCAGACACGTAGCACATGTACAGGTGCTGATCATAAAATTAGAATATCATGACAAAGTTGATTTATTTCAGTAATTCCATTCAAGAAGTGAAACTTGTATATTTGATTCATTCATTACACACAGACTGATGTATTTCAAATGTTTATTTCTTTTAATGTTGATGATTATAACTGACAACTAATGAAAGTCCCAAATTCAGTATCTCAGAAAATTAAAATATCAATTAAGACCAATGCAAAAAAAGGATTTTTAGAAATGTTGGCCAACTGAACGGTATGAACATGAAAAGTATGAGCAGGTACAGCACTCAATATTTAGTTGGGGCTCCTTTGGCCTGGATTACTGCAGCAATGTGGCGTGGCATGGAGTCGATCAGTCTGTGGCACTGCTCAGGTGTTATGAGAGCCCATGTTGCTCTGATAGTGGCCTTCAGCTCTTCTGAATTGTTGGGTCTGGCGTATTGCATCTTCCTCTTCACAATGCCCCATAGATTTTCTATGGGGTTAAGGTCAGGCGAGTTTGCTGGCCAATCAAGAACAGGGATACCATGGTCCTTAAACCAGGTACTGGTAGCTTTGGCACTGTGTGCAGGTGCCAGGTCCTGTTGGAAAATGAAATCTGCATCTCCATAAAGTTCGTCAGCAGCAGGAAGCATGAAGTGCTCTAAAACTTCCTGGTAGACGGCTGCGTTGACCTTGGACCTCAGAAAACACAATGGACCAACACCAGCAGATGACATGGCACCCCAAACCATCACTGACTGTGGAAACTTTACACTGGACCTCACGCAATGTGGATTCTGTGCCTCTCCTCTCTTCCTCCAGACTCTGGGACCTTGATTTCCAAAGGAAATGCAAAATTTACTTTCATCAGAGAACATCACTTTGGACCACTCAGCAGCAGTCCAAAGGCGAGACGCTTCTGACGCTGTCTCTTGTTCAAGAGTGGCTTGACACAAGGAATGTGACAGCTGAAACCCATGTCTTGCATACGTCTGTGCCTGGTGGTTCTTGAAGCACTGACTTCAGCTGCAGTCCACTCTTTGTGAATCTCCCCCACATTTTTGAATGGGTTTTGTTTCACAATCCTCTCCAGGGTGCGGTTATCCCTATTGCTTGTACACTTTTTCTACCACATCTTGTCCTTCCCTTCGCCTCTCTATTAATGTGCTTGGACACAGAGCTCTGTGAACAGCCAGCCTCTTTAGCAATGACCTTTTGTGTCTTGCCCTCCTTGTGCGAGGTGTCAATGGTCGTCTATTGGACAACTGTCAAGTCAGCAGTCTTCCCCATGATTGTGTAGCCTACAGAACTAGACTGAGAGACCATTTAAAGGCTTTTGAGTTAATTAGCTGATTAGAGTGTGGCACCAGGTGTCTTCAATATTGAACCTTTTCACAATATTCTAATTTTCCGAGATACTGAATTTGGGACTTTCATTAGTTGTCAGTTATAATCATCAACATTAAAAGAAATAAACATTTGAAATACATCAGTCTGTGTGTAATGAATGAATCGAATATACAAGTTTCACTTTTTGAATGGAATTACTGAAATAAATCAACTTTGTCATGATATTCTAATTTTATGACCAGCGCCTGTATATGTTCACTTTCGAGTGTCTGCTGCGCTGTCTGACTGGCCTGCTTACAGATCTTCCTCTGATGGTGAAGTGTTGTAAGCGATCTGCAGATCAAGTTCTGAGATCTTGGCCGATTTTCTTTTGATTTTTTTTTTCCCCCCATTATGTCAAGCAAAGAGGCAGCGAGTTTGATGGTCGGCCATAACATCCATCCACATGTTGACTCCAGTTAGGCTCCTTGGCTCTCAGAAGTTCATTCTCAAATTGCCTAAATACTTGAAATCATTTTCTGGAATTTTCTAAGCTGTTTTTATGGCCCAGTTAACAGTGTGCGTAAATGTGTAACCCGCTGGAATTGTGATCTGGTCAATAAAAAGTGAAATACGCAGAGGTCTGGGAATACCATGGGAGGATTCAAAATGACTTCAACCCTGCAAAGAGTAGACGTCTTAAATGATATATCAAATGTATAGTTTGTTAGTATAAAATCTGTGGAGGGTTATAAAGCGAGTTTGAAAGAATTCACCACAAAGTGTATAGAAACTTCTCACTTCCACTGTTGGTATATAAGGTGCAAATGCTTTGCCTTTGCCCAGTGTCTCCCGGTCTTGTCTTCTATTAGTCTTTAGATCTTCTTATTTTATGGGCTATTGGCTTTTAATACTTTTTTCTTTTCAACTTTTTCCTCAAGTCAGACCCACAGCACATGTATATGTTCACTTTCGAGTGCCCACCACGCTGTCTGCCCAGCCTGCTCACTTCCCTTATGGGTCTCTCTTCAAATGGCAAAGTGTTGCAAGCACTCTGCAAATTATCATCACATTTTAGATATAACTTTTAACACCTCTGATTTCATGATTAGCAGCATTTTCATTTTGGTCATTTCATTGGGTAGTGAAGTGTTAAAAACGCATTTCCAGAGATGGAACTTACAAAAGTTGTTAGTTCTGCTTTTGACTAACCGCCATATGCTTAAGAACTGCTCTCCATCTCTTTTTAGGTAAATGCAGTATAAACAGGGTGGCCTGCTGGTTTAGTGCTTCCATCTCACTGATCTGGAGTCTGAATCCCCTGCTCAGTCCCTGTGTGGAGTTTTCATGTCTTCCCTGCGTCTTTATGGGTTTTTCCTCCCATGTTCTTCAGATATCCGCATGTCATGGCAACTGGCGATTCTGTGAGTCTGTATGTGTGAGGCCTGTGATGGCCTGCTATGCCATCCAAGGTGGTCTCCTGCCTTGTATCTGCAGCCTATGCCAAGCCCATCAGATCCAAGATCCCGTATTGAATTAAGCAGGAATGTTACGCTATGTACTATCAAGTTTGGTGTTACTCTACAGTATGGATGTGTGTATAAAAAGTATTCACTTCCTTAAAATTTTTCATTTTACTGTTCTATAACATGGAGTCTCAATGGATTTAATTGGACTTTCTTTCCCCACAATCTTCTTACAATAGGTTGCTGGACTCCAGACAGCACTGGTGTAACTGGAACAGATTCATAGGCCTTGTTGCTGGCACACACTTCTTCAGTTCAGTCGAATGGAGGTCAGGGCTGTGTGATGGCCACTCCAATACCTGGACCTTGTTGTCCTTAAGTCATTTTGTCACCACTTTGGAGGTCTGCTTGGGGTCCTTGTCCATTTGGAAGACCCCTTTGTGACCTGAACTTCACCTTTCTTTCCGAGCTCTTGAGATGTTGCTGCAGTGTATCTCCATCGTTGTCCTTCCTCATGATGCCATCTATTTTGTGAATTGCGCCAGTCCGTCCTGCAGCCCCCCCCCCACCCCATAACATGATGGTCCCACCCCATTCTTGACGGTTGAGATAGGTTTAATGTTTGCAAACCAAAGAATGCTAACGATGGTCACTATGGCCAAACAGTTTGATCTTGGATTCATCAGACCAGAGGACATTTTTTTTTTTTTTTTTGTTCTTTATTTCGCCTTATACAATTTCTTGTATTAGGAATTTGTTAGTTTTTGCATACCCCTTGGGGTCAGAGTGCAGGGTCAGCCATTGTACAGCGCCCCTGGAGCAATTACAGGTTAAGGGCCTTGCTCAAGGGCCCAGCAGAGTAGGATCTCTTTTGGCAGTGATGGGGATTCGAGCCGGCAACCTTTGGGATACCAGCACAGATCTTTACCCTCGGAGCCTAATTTCTCCAGGTGGTCAGATTTTTGTCCCCATGTGTCATTGCAAACGGCTTTTTGATGGTGGCTTTGCAGCAGTGGCTTCTTCCTCGCCGAGTGGCCTTTCAGGCTGTGTCAATGTCAGATTCTTTTACTGTGGATAGAGAGACGTGTCTACCTGCGTCCTCCAGCATCTTCACAGGGTCCTCTGCTATTATGCTGGGCTTGATTTGCACTTTTTGTGCCAAAGTCCATTCTTCTTTAGAAGACGCAAGGTGTCTCCTTCCTGAGTGGTATGACAGCTGGGTGGTCCCATGGTGTTTATATTTGCGTATTATTCATATACCAGGAATGGCACACTGCACGATAACGTACACTGAATCCACTTGACTTGACCATTCACAGTATTCATCATCTTTTGCTGCACGTTTAGCATTTGTTTGCTCAGAGGTTGATGCGCTTGCTGCTTCCTGAGCTGCTCTTCTTTTCTTCACCCTAGCGGCCCGCTTCTTCTCTTCTTTCGTCGGCATCAGTGTTGTGTTGCAATTACATTTTCCTTAATTTTTCACTTAAGCAGGCACTTAAGTCTTCAATCTGCCTCAATAATGATTTAAGATATGAAGAGGTAAGGGAAGTGACGGCGAAGGTGGTAGTGAATGAGAACGGTGTTCAGTGGTTCAGTGTTGTGCATGAATAAAATGTGAGAACTTTTTCAAGGCGTGGCACACATCTGCAGAATAAGACCAAATTTTACAGTATATAATATAACATTCCCAGACCTACTTAGTCCAAAGCAGGATTGTGGATCCACAGCCAATCCCACCAGGATCTGGCACAAGGCAGGAAACGGCCGTGGATGGGATGCCAGTCTGTCACAGCCCTTGCACTCCTACACGCTCACACAGTCACCTGTCGTTCATTTATTCATTCATTCATTCATTTTAAGGAGACTTCTTCTGTTCAGGGGTCAAAATGTGCCTAAGCTGGCAACATTTAGTGGCAGGTCAAGTGAATTCTAAGCCCCTCAGCAGTTCTTCTCCATCCCCACACACACCCCTGTTCATTTGTGCCTTGCCAGTCTTGAGGATGGTGAAGGCACAGAGGGGGGTTATTAAAAAATATATATATTTTATATTTATATATATATATATATATATATATATATATATATATATATATATATAGTCGTATGGAAAAAGTTTGGGAACCCCTCTCAGCCTGCATAATAATTGACTCTCCTTTCAACATAAAAGATAACAGATGTTCCTAGGAAATGAAAGACACACCATTAAGTACTATGGTGTTTTCCCAAAAAAGATTTTTAGTGACGCAGTATTTAGTTGTATGAAATTAAATCAAATGTGAAAAACTGGCTGTGCACAAATGTAGGTCCCCTTGTCATTGTGCTGATTTGAATGCCTGTCACTGCTCAATGCTGATTACTTGTAACACCAAATTGGTTGGATGAACTTGTTAAGCCTTGAACTTCATAGACAGGTGTGTCCATCATGAGATATAAAGGTATTTAAGGTGGTCAATTACAAGTTGTGCTTCCTTCCCTTTGACTCTCCTCGGAAGAGTGACAGCATGGGATCCTCAAAGCAACTCTCCAAAGATCTGAAAACAAAGATTGTTGAGTCTCCTGGTTTAGGGGAAGGCTACAAAAAGCTATGTCAGAGGTTTAAACTGTCAGTTTCAACTGTAAGGAATGGAATCAGGAAATGGAAGGCCACAGGCACAGTTGCTGTTAAACCCAGCAGGTCTGACAGGCCAAGAAAAATACAGGAGCGGCATATGAACAGGATTGTGAGAATGGTTACAGACAACCCACAGATCACCTCCAAAGACCTGCAAGAACATCTTGCTGCAGATGATGTATCTGTACATCATTCTGCAATTCAGCACAATTTGCACAAAGAACATCTGTATGGCAGGGTGATGAGAAAGAAGCCCTTTCTGCACTCAAGCCACAAACAGAGTCGCTTGTTGTATGCAAATACTCATTTAGACAAGCCAGATTCATTTTGGAACAAAGGGCTTTGGACTGATGAAACAAAAATGGAGTTATATGGTCAGAACAAAAAGCGCTTTGCGTGGCGGAAGAAGAACACCACATTCCAAGAAAAACACCTGCTACCTACTGTCAAATTTGGTGGAGGTTCCATCATGCTGTGGGGCTGTGTGCCCAGTTCAGGGACTGGGGCCCTTGTTAAAGTTGAGGGTCTGATGAATTCAACCACAATATCAACAGACTCTTCAGGATAATGTTCAGCTTTGTGACTGATGCTTGAAGTTACGCAGGGGTTGGATATTCCAACAAGACAATGACCCAAAACACAGTTGGAAATCTACAAAGGCATTCATGCAGAGGGAGAACTACAATGTTCTGGAATGGCCGTCACAGTCCCCTGACTTGAATATCATTGAAAATCTGTGGGATGATTTGAAGCAGGCTGTCCATCAAATTGAACTGAACTGGAGAGATTTTGTATGAAGAATGGTCAACAATACCTCTATCCAGAATCAGACACTCATTAGAGGCTATAGGATGACAGCGTCTAGAGGCTGTTAGATTAGCAAAAGGAGGCTCAACTAAGTATTGATGTCATATCTCTGTTGTGGTGCCCACATTTATTCACCTGTCTAATTTTGTTATGATGCATATTGCATATTTTCCGTTAATCCAATAAACTTAATGTCACTGCTGAAATCCTACTGTTTCCATAAGGCATGTCAGATATTAAAAGGAAGTTGGTACTTTGAAAGCTCAGCCAATGAGAAACAAAAATCCGAAGAATTAAGAGGGGTTCACAAACATTTTCATATGACTGTGTGTGTGTGTGTGTGTGTGTGTGTCTCTCTCTCTCTCTCATATGTCATACAGTAAGTCTGTTGTAACCAAGCGTTGGCAGTTGCCTCACGTCAGCATGTGACTATTCCTAAAGGTTGGTTATTGTGTGGCCTGTTCACAGATGGACTGAAGCGTCTGTTGTCTTGTGATGAGATGGGTTTCAGCTGAGCAGACTGTGTGGTTGGCCAAGCTACAGAGCAGGAGGAAGTTTAACCGCTCCTTTGTCTACTTCCGCAGCTGTGCATGTTCTTCTTAGAACTGTTGGACCGCATTCTACCCTGGCTCTGGTCTTCTGCCGTGGTGTGACGTGGCTACTGTCTATCACCTTATAAACATCATTTAAATGGGTCATCTTGGCTATTCACATTATTGATCAGGTGGACCATTAACCAGGGCTGTGGAGTCAGAGTCGAGGAGTTGGGGTCGGAGACAATTTTGGGTACCTGGAGTCTGAGTTGGCAAAAATGTACCGACTCCAACTCCTAATAAATTTTAAATTGTAATGGAAAAAAAAAAATGTCCCATTTCACAAACAATAGTCATAAATAAGTACTTCTCTAATGTAAGAATAAAGCTCAGTGCATAGTTGTGTTACTACTAATGGGAAGTTCAGATGAGCTATTATAAAACCTGACATTCACATATTATAATCTGGATTATGATACATTACAGAAAGTGTTTTCATTTTATTTCAGATATAATGTGTTTAACAAGTTCATTTGAGTGTAAACAAGTGTAATGATGTAGGTGGAGGTGTGTGCGATGGCCTGATGTGTGTTCAGGGGTTCTTGTCTTTTGTTTAAACTGGCCAATACGGTAGAGAGTCAGCTTCCTAGCCAGTAGTTCTGTGGTTAAGTGATGTGTATGTTGCCTTCCTTCAATCAACATGGAAAATACATTCGCATATTAAATATAGAGGAGTCGGAAGTACCAGAAACTAAGGAGTCGGAGTCAAAGGATTCATCTACCGACTCCACAGCCCTGCCATTAACGCAGAGTAGAAATGTACCCTTTCTCAATGGCAGAAGTAATGCAATCTAGAGTTGTGGTGAGCTCTGCCTCTTCGCGGATCCAGCCTCCCATGCCCACTTGTTGTCCATCCGCCCTGTAGGTTTTACTCTGGTATTCCAGTATCTGCAGTGACTGACGGGATTTGTTAATTGCCAATTTATTGTGGGCATGAGTGTGGACGCAGTGTTGGCCTGGTCCAGAAATGACTTGTGTGTTTCAGTGCTGCCGGGACAGCCACCTTTTGGCACAAATAAAGTATCAACTATCTAATATGAGAAGAAATTACAAAAATAGTTGATTGCAAAAAAATGGTACGTGATAGGAAAATTTAAAGGTGATTTGTGTATACGTGACGATTTTCAGTCTCAGCAATGCAATATCAGACAATTTTGCTTAGCCAGTAGTCAATGTGCAGGCTGCCAAGTGAATAAGCTACTCTTGTGGGTTCATATATTTGTAAATCTGACTCTGAATCATAAATCAGCCATGAACCTCACCGCACGTCACTGCGTGCAAACTAGCAACAAATAAACAACACGTTATGAAGAACCAAAAAGGGCTGATTTAGATCAGTGGGCAATCGATCGGAGCCTCTCTAATTTAAGGCAAAGCTGGTTGAAACCTAAGGACTTTTACATAGTCTAAAGAATATTAAAACTTGCTTTCTCTATAACCATAAGCAAAGTGATTGCAACCATAGTGTCAGAAACTCTTGAGTGGCAAATATTTTAGTCATTTAAAAAAAAATCCATACTGAGAGTAAAAGACTTGCCATCTTAACTAAATAGAAAAAGTCCAATTCTTTAATGTTTTTTTTTCCTAATTGCTTTCAATGTATTTCTCCATGTGGATTACCTGTAACTATGATACATTCACCATCGTTTTCATGTCTTTTTGTATGTTCTAGTTTTCTATTTCTTTTGTTTACTGTCATTTTTCACCTCCATTTTCAGTATATATTCTTACCTTGGTGTAGCAGTTTATCCGTTCACAAACGCAACAAATTCTGACATGGATGTTCTTCATATGGCCTTTATATTTTTAATTAGAAATAATAAATATTAATAAGTTGCATTTATAGAGCGCCATTCACAAACCCAAGGTTGCTTTATGTAGTATCCTTCAATAAGGGCGCGCACAAAAAGGCGAGCTTCAAAAGGGAGACCTCGACTGGGCGCGGCAAATGAAGGCGAGCTTCGAAAGGGCGACCTCAATTAATTGGATGTTTTAATATTCTTGCTTTCGCCTTTTTATACGTTCAATCATTGCCTTTATCTAATAAATTTTCTGTAATACTTTTGTTGCATTTGCCTTTATTCGCCGCTCCCAATTGAGGTCGCCCTTTTGAAGCTTGCCTTTTTGTGCGCGTCCTTATTGAATCTCTCTTTATAATGAAAAAATCCTGGGACGAGATGTGACTTTTTCAGAGAAATACTTTTGAATCCCGCGAGATGAGACTTTGTGCCAAGAGATTTACCCACGCCCGGGGACGGAAATAAAAGACAAAGAGTAGAAGACAAAATAGAACATTATGAAGAATTCAAAAACGTTGGTGCGATACACATGCAGAGCTGGTTCGAGATAATGGAAGTACGAAAAAATCGAAAGTCTTAAAAAAAAAAAAAAAAAATGATAGTAAAGATCGCATTAGCGCAAACAAACGGAAATTTATTACTTAGTAAAATTACGGAATAGCGAAAAGAGATTGAATATATTGTTCGGATTTAAACTTTAAGTCAGAGACTTGTAGATCGTCTAATTTGTGTTGCCATAAGGGAAAAGTAGTGTTTCTTCCCAATGAAAAGGCGTATCGGCGAGAACTTAAAAAATTTGTTTGGTGAAAGTGAAATCCCGCAAGAGAAAATTTCAAGCCACGCAAGACAAGACTTTATGCAAAGAGATTTGGAAAAGTCCCGTCCACATCTGAAACATTTACAACCACGCACACGGTTCAATCATTTATTTCTGTGAATGCTATTGTCAGATACAGTTCGTGTAGAGAGATAGAAATGATATTCACTCATGGGCAGTTGTACGTTGTGTTGTCACGATGTAACTCCAAACATGAAATCAAAAATTCAATGTGATATTGACGAAAAGGTAAAAGCGAAAAGAGATCGAATATATGGACATGGGTGATATGACAAAAGTATGGTATGTAGATATTGTTTGGATTTTAACTTTAAGTCAGAGACTTGTAGATCGTCTAATTCGTGTTACCATCCGGGAAAAGTAGTGTTTCTTCCCAATGAAGAAGTGTATCAGTGAGAATTAAAAGATTGGTTGTTTGGTGGAAGTGAAATCAACATACGCTGTCACGCTTGTGTCACAGAGTTGCACAGATACACAGGAGATTTTATTTAATGCAGAAGAACTTTATTTAAACACTTCAAACAGACATAAGTCTCTTTCAGGAGTGAATCGAGCTCTGTGTGTAGACAGAGGGGACAGTTCCATTTCTCAATTAAAAGAATAGAAAATCTTCCTCTTCATAGGGGCACACCTCGGGAGCGGGACCCCCAACAGGAGCAGAGGATGTCTAGGGAAGAAGAGAGAAAAGGACAGCTGTTCTACAGGCTTTTAAATGTTCGAAGTGCCACATGAGATGCAGATCACGTGGCGCAGCTGACCAAGCAAAGAGGAGGTTAAAACTGAAAAGAAAAAAAAAAAAAACTGTGTCCCATTGTATCACCGTTTAAGAGGGGGTTTCGAAGGAGCAACTGCGTCTTCTTTGGGTACGTTCGGCCCCCCTCTTCACAACACGAGCAGCAGAGACGCGAAATGGCTGGCGTGTAGCACATGCCTTAGGTAGCGCATGCCGTTTGGCGAGTGAAACCCCCAGTATAAAAAAAAAAATAGACAATACGACAAACATAACACATGCATTTCCACCGTGCCAGTTTGATTTTTCCCATCATTTTGGGGATATGGGTAGAAAATTGGGAAGCCCATAGAGAGAAGTGAAGACTCCATAGTAAGTGGGTTGGCATTGAACCATGGTCCATGAAGCAGTAAAGGCAAGTCCTTTTAAATCTGCACTGTCTATTATTAAAAATGTCAAAGTTTGCTTGGAAGCCACATTTGTTTAAAAATAAATGTGTGGGGGAAGGAAAGGAAAGAAAAGAAAAGCAGCTCATTACACCATAGCATGGTTTATCAACTCCTATGTGCCAAGAGCTTCCGTTTAGCAAGGGGCCAAAATATAAATGTGGTTTCCGTGGCAGAGTACAGCAGATAGAAATTGAAATGTGATTCTTAGATACCCCTTAATAATAAAAGGTTAATAAAAATAATAAAGGGTAGCCAGTTGGAGCCCTAGGTGAGGTGGATGGATGTCACCCTTCCCTGTCCATAGCAGGTACAATAGTTGGTATAGCGGGCGGGTAGTTTAGCGTTGTCTGGAGCTTGTGCCCCTTTAAGTATCACAAATGCATATTTGTGTACAAGTTACATTCAATTGGTGAAATTATGCATTGTGTAGGATGGCGAGAATGGGATGTCAAAGTAGGAAATGATTAAAATTTCCTAGACATTTTATGCAATGCCTAAAGGCAAACCGGCAAGTCATTCTGTATAATGCTTAGGTATTATATACATTAACAACAACAAAATTTATTTATATACCACATTTTCATACAAATGATGCAACTCAAAGTGCTTTACAGGATAAAGAAAGAGAAAAAAGACAAAATTATCAAAAATAAAATTAGGCAATACTAATTAACATAGAATTAACTCTTTCAGGGCTGATGTTGACTTTTGTCAAAATTCAGGGGTAGGGGATGGTAATCAGCTGTAAACTGCAACAAAACTCGCCCTTACATTTTAGTTCGACTCTCTTTGGTAGAAGGACAGTTACATAGCGCTGTCGATATAACCTCACATACCTATGCGTGTGTGAGTAGCGAAGAGCAAACAACCTCTAAAATGGCATTGACATTTGGCGAGAGACCAAAGCAAATGTGCAAAGCAAAATACTCCATGGACGTTTCACGTAATTTCATTGAATAGGACTCTGACTTGTTGGACTCCAACCTGGAGATGGATATCAAAAATGACGGTGAGGTACCAGCATCATCTGATCGGTCCCCAGCTGATCGTGGGGCTGAACATTTTCATGTAGCATTCACCTGGGAGGACCACCACATATGATGGCAAGAGGTACAAACCAGATTGCGTCACACTGCGACCACCACCCACCTGCTGTGCGAAGACAGCCAGGCAGCCGGCCCACCATGCATTCCTACTGCCCATCGAGGTGCCCCTGCACAGCGACTGCCGCCAGAGACATCAAACATGCGCCAACAGCATCCACAGCACTTACCAACAGACATTTTATGTTGATTTATGTGTGAACCGTTGCTTTATGTGCTTTCCAGAAAACTGAGTTTTTTGGAAAAAATATTCAGCCCTCAAAGAGTTAAAGTAAGGTCTGATGGCCAAGGAGGACAAAAAACAAAACTCCAGATGGATGGAGTAAAAAAAAAAAAAAAACCAAAATCTGCAGGGGTTCCGACGTCACAAGACCACCCAGCCCCCTCTAGGCATTCTACCTCACAAAAATGACCTCCATTAGTCCTCAGTCCTCATAAACAGTGCCTAGGGAAAGTATACAGCATATTAAAGTAACAAAGAAATTTCATGCTTTGCTTACAAATGTCACACATTCTGGTCATTCTATACGGTGGTCCTGAAGGAAGTGACAAAAAATGTAAAGGTGTGCCGTGCACAATTAAACAAAGAGGCGCAGATGCATTCAAACGAGGTGACACGCAAAATTAGAGATGACGCGCTCACAATCAAATGGGTGACAGCAAGTAAAAGTGTACAGGAAGGGGTAGGTACCTTGGCAAAACAAAAGGAAAACACTGATTGGTGGCAAGGTTTGCCTGTCAGTCCACAGGGTAAGTTTCCGGTTAAGTTGTGTGTTGAGTGAGGGAAAGTTAATCTAGCATTCTTTCAATTAAATTTTCATCAATCTCACAGTTCCCGATTGTATGTACATGATGGTGTACATTAAGAGGCAGATGTCCATTTCTTTTTTTTTTTTTTCCCCCATGCAACGATCCCAAAGTAAACTGAGGGGTGCTCCCCATTCTTTTTTTGCTTGCAATGTGGTGCTTAAAAATTTTGATCCAATTTGTTAAGGTTCTACATACCCATTTTATTGTAATAACAATCACTAAAGAAATTATTTGTAATCTAACGAGTGATCCTTGGTGATTTTATGTTTAATCGGGTGCTGTATCATTGGAGGGGTATAGCTGCAAAAGAGATGAAAAATCAACCCTCACGTTCATGATTTCTATGTGCTCCGAGTGTCCATATGTTTGAGTGTTCTGGATATTGCATGGTATTACTTGTTCGAGACAACAAGGCATTCCTTTAAGTAGTGCAATGACAGAACGAAAAATGCAAAGTCACTTGAGCTTCAGGGCCACCGTAATTCTAAACAATACCTGCATTGCATAAATTCCCAGTAAAGTATTACTGTGGTATGAAATTTTGTGTGTACTTTGTATGTCTTTATTTGTAACTTAGACAAAGTAAATGTAATAATATTGATAAGAACAGCAATGGCTTGATGGTTAACACTAGAATCCCTGAAGCCTACAAAAAATTCCCTTGCACCTCCTCATCAGCGTCTTTTGTTTTGTAAATGTGTCAATCAGCACCGGTAACAGGCAGCCTGCTCTCCCATCTCCCACCGACGCAGCTGACGTTCGCCCTGCTCAAGTCTGTTTATCTGGGTGTGAGGTGTCTGGAGTTGTAGAGGGTAAATTAATATATCGTTATTTAGAACACACAGGTTTCATGTGTGTTCCGTGTCTACAACAATCTGTGTAAATGTAGGATGACAGGAAATGCGAGGCGAGAAATGTTGAACACATAACTAAAATAAACGTTTTGTGTTCTACTAATTGGCCAAATGCTGACTTGAAGTGTATAATGTGTGAAGACTGAAGTCCAAATATTAAATAAACTCTGCCACAAAAGACACGGATATAACCAAACAATCTTCGCCCCCTGTTTGCTTTGCTCATCTAACCGCCTGCGCTACGCGCCGTGATGTAAAGGGGTGCTAAACGCACTCCAAGGAGACGTGGTTGCTCCTCCAAAACCCCTCTTAAACGGTGATACAATGGGAAACAAATAGATTTTTTTTTTTTTTTTACCTCCTCTTTGCTCGATCAACTGCTGGGATGCTGCTGTGCCATGTGATCTGCATCTTGCGCGACTCTTCGAACATTTAAAAGCTTATACCGCAGCTATTTTTTTGTCTCACTGCCTTGTCTCTCTTCTCCCCCAGACATCCTCAAACACTATTCGATCTCTTTTCACTGTTCCATTATTTCACTGAGTAATATTTTCCGTTTGTTTGCGCTAATGTGATCTTTACTCTCATTTTTTTGATACTTTTGAATTATCCTACTTATATTATCTCTAAACTGCTCTGCATCTGTATCGCACCAACGTTTTTGAATTCTTTAAGACGTTCTTCTTTGTCATCTTCTGTCTTTTTCCGGCCCTGGGTGTGATTAAATCCCTTGGCACAAAGTCCAGTCTCGTGGGACGTGAAAGTGTCTTTTTTGTCTTTTTGAGAAGATCACATCTTATCTCCCTGAACAGGTCTTGTCTCGTTCCAAGTTTTTTTTTTTTTTTTTAAATATAAGAGAGAGAGATAAATCTTTCTATTATATGAAAAAATAATCCTGCGACACAAGAAAACTTTTTGGAAGATTAACCCCCCAAGTCCCGCAAGATGAGACTTTGGCCATGAGATTTTTTTCTAGTCCTGCCCTCCTCTCAACCATATTCAACCACACAGACGGTCCTCTCACCTCTCATTCGTGTGAATTCTTTTAACAGACACCGTTCCTGCTCTCTCAGCTCTTATAAATTTTAATGTTTTCCTCACTTTTAAATTCCCAATTAAAGAAGTGTTATGTCCAAATCTTATTGAATAATTTTATCACGAAGGGTTATCAACAGAAAAAATGAGTACACAGGCAATCCTAGCACCAAGAAACGAAGTCAAACGAATTAACATGAAAATTGTCGATCGGTTACATGACAAATTGGTTAAATGCGTATCAATGGACTATGCTGAAACAGTTGGTGGTGATCGTGCTGAAGATGAAAACATCAACTTACAATATCCCAAAGAATAACTACAACCGTTAACACCGTCCAGTCGTCCACCACACAAATTACTGTAGAAAGAAGGATGTATTCAAAACAGGTAATATCGTACATCTACAGGGGATAACATTAGACAAAGGAGATCTTGATATGCCATTGATATTAAAATGTTAAGTTTCCTGTTAGAATAGCTTCTGCAAAGACAATTAACAAATCTCAGAGCTAAACATTCGTAAAAAGTCATTTTATTTAATAGAGAGAAAGAAACTAAATTAAATCACAGGCAGTTATACATTGCATTGTCATGATGAGTCCAAATACAGAATGAAAATTCAATGCGATATTGACGAAAATTTAATTCAGCAAATTTTTAAGTTTTACAGTAAGTGTGTAAGTTTAAACAGTATTTGCATGTTAATTTCAAAGCCAAACAAAATGAAATTGTATTATCAACGAATAACTCTAACGCAACATGAAACATAATTTACTTTCAAATTATTACGTTTTACTTTTTTAAAATGGTTAATAACTCGCTGTAATGTAAAATAGTTAGTTCTATTATGCATATGTAACAATTCCCATGAAAATGAAAATCTGTTTAAATTGTACATCCGCATCCCAATACACGAGCAGCAGGACTGTGAAGTGGCTAGCGCGTACCACCGGCTCGGGTGTTGGCTAGCGATGCAAGCAGAGGGCAAAGCTCCCTAGTATATAGACATAGATAGATAGCTGCGGTGGGCTGGCGCCCTGCCCGGGGTTTGTCTCCTGCCTTGTGCCCTGTGTTGGCTGGGATTGGCTCCAGCAGACTCCCATGACCCTGTGTTAGCATATAGTGGGTTGGATAATGGATGTATGGATAGATAGACTACATGTTTTGCTGTTACATTGACATTTCTTTTCCTGTCACATCAATGCTTATAAATTTCTGATTACATCTGTCAATTAAAATTTTGAGATTAGACATTTTGATTTTGATGACATATAAGTTGTTTTTGATCTAAGTTAAGACGGGAGTTCTTTTTTCACATCCACCCTAAGTCTGTTTTTTTTTTTTTTTTTTTGGGATCGTACAATATTTTCAAATAAACAAATTGTATTGGTTTTTTTTTAATGGCTATGCCTTAGGTATTTTTTATGAATCAGTCCTTACTTTTCATTTTATACATTTGTGGAATGCCATACTCTTAACATACAGTGCATCCAGAAAGTATCCACAGCGCATCACTTTTTCCACATTTTGTTATGTTACAGCCTTATTTCAAAATGGATTAAATTCATTTTTTCCTCAGAATTCTACATACAACACCCCATAATGACAACATGAAAAAAGTTTACTTGAGGTTTTTGCAAAATTATTAAAAATAAAAAAACTGAGAAATCCCATGTCCATAAGTATTCACAGCCTTTGCCATGAAGCTTAAAATTGAGCTCAGGTGCATCCTGTTTCCCCTGATTATCCTTGAGATGTTTCTGCAGCTTCATTGGAGTCCACCTGTGGTAAATTCAGTTGACTGGACATGATTTGGAAAGGCACACACCTGTCTATAGAAGGTCCCACAGTTGACAGTTCATGTCAGAGCACAAACCAAGCATGAAGTCAAAGGAATTGTCTGTAGACCTCCGAGACAGGATTGTCTCGAGGCACAAATCTGGGGAAGGTTACAGAAAAATTTCTGCTACTTTGAAGGTCCCAATGAGCACAGTGGCCTCCATCATCCGTAAGTGGAAGAAGTTCAAAACCACCAGGACTCTTCTTAGAGCTGGCCGGCTATCTAAACTGAGCAATCGGGGGAGAAGGGCCTTAGTCAGAGAGGTGACCAAGAACCCGACGGTCACTCTGTCAGAGCTCCAGAGGTCCTCTGTGGAGAGAGGAGAACCTTCCAGAAGGACAACCATCTCTGCAGCTATCCACCAATCAGGCCTGTATGGTAGAGTGGCCAGACAGAAGCCACTCCTTAGTAAAAGGCACATGGCAGCCCGCCTGGAGTTTGCCAAAAGGCACCTGAAGGACTCTCAGACCATGAGAGAGAAAATTCTGAGCTCTTTGGTATGAATGCCAGGCATCACGTTTGGAGGAAACCAGGCACCACTCATCACCAGGCCAATACCATCCCTACAGTGAAGCATGGTGGTGGCATCATCATGCTGTGGGGATGTTTTTCAGTGGCAGGGACTGGGAGACTAGTCAGGATAAAGGGAAAGATGACTGCAGCAATGTACAGAGACATCCTGGATGAAAACCTGCTCCAGAGCGCTCTTGACCTCAGACTGGGGCGACAGTTCATCTTTCAGTAGGACAACGACCCTAAGCACACAGCCAAGATATCAAAGGAGTGGCTTCAGGACAACTCTGTGAATGTCCTTGAGTGGCCCAGCCAGAGCCCAGATTTGAATCCGATTGAACATCTCTGGAGAGATCTTAAAATGGCTGTGCACCGACGCTTCCCATCCAACCTGATGGAGCTTGAGAGGTGCTGCAAAGAGGAATGGGCGAAACTGGCCAAGGATAGGTGTGCCAAGCTTGTGTCATCATATTCAAAAAGACTTGAGGCTGTAATTGCTGCCAAAGGTGCATTTATTTTTAATAAATTTGCAAAAGCCTCAAGTAAATTTTTTTCACGTTGTCATTATGGGGTGTTGTGTGTAGAATTCTGAGGAAAAAAATGAATTTAATCCATTTTGGAATAAGGCTGTAACATCATAAAATGTGGAAAAAGTGATGCGCTGTGAATACTGTCCAGATGCACTGTATGTGCATATTTGTATCTATGGTTTCAAACATGTTATAAAAGTTATAGTTGGATGGACGTGATGTGTTCACTGTTGATGGTTTGTGTTCAGACTCTTGCAGCAGAGTTTTGAATTAACTGGAGCTGTGATTTAAGATTAAAAGGGGCATCTGCCAGTAGGGAGTTACAATAATCAATGATGGATGTGATAAAAGCATGGACAAGTGTCTCAGAATTAGAAAAGGAGAGGAATAAGCGAATACTGGATATATAATGGAGGTGAAAGTTAAAGTTCTTAATGTGGTTTATGTGGGCGGGATAGGAAAGGGAAGAATTATAAATGACCCCAAGATTCCTTGCATCAGAAGGAGGTCTGATGAAACCACCGTCAAGAGTGACTGAGCCTGATCTCATGTTTTGAAGTTGTGCTTCAGTGCCAATGTGCAGGAGTTCAGTTTTGTTTCATTGTCATTTTAAGAGTTTGGCTCCATTCAGGTTTTAAATTCCATGGAAGCACTGATGAAGTTTCACTTTTAACATTGGAATAGAGCTGAGTATCATCTGCATCTACATCAGGGATCGGCTCTGAGCCCTTTCTTATTTGCAATGGTGATAGACAGGTTGACAGACGAGATTAGACAGGAGTCCCCGTGGACTGTAATGTTTGCTGATAACATTGTGATCTGTAGCGATAGTAGGGAGCAGGTTGAGGAGACCCTGGAGAGGTGGAGATCTGCTCTAGAGAGGAGAGGAATGAAGGTCAGTAGGACCACCAAGACGGAATACATGTGTGTGAATGAGAGGGAGGTCAGTAGAATGGTGAGGATGCAGAGAGTAGAGTTGGCGAAAGGTGGATGAGTTTAAATACTTGGGATCAACAGTACAGAGTGAGGAAGAGAGGTGAAGAAGAGTGCAGGCAGGGTGGAATGGGTGAAGAAGAGTGTCAGGAGTAATTTGTGACAGACGTATATCATCAAGAGTGAAAGGGAAGATCTACAGGACAGTAGTGACACCAGCCATGTTATATGGGTTGGAGACGGTGGCACAGGAGACAGAGCTGGAGGTGACAGAATTAAAGATGCTAAGATTTGCATTGGGTGTGACAAGGATGGACAGGATTAGAAATGAGGACATTAGAGGGTCAGCTCAAGTTGGACGGTTGGGAGATAAAGTCAGAGAGGCGAGATTGCATTGGTTTTGACATGTGCAGAGGAGAGATGCTCGGTATATCGAGAGAAGGATATTAAGTATAAAGCTGCCAGGTAAGGGGAGAAGAGGAAGACCTAAGAGAAGGTTTATGGATGTGGTGAGAGAAGACATGCAGGTGATGGTCTGACAGAGCAAAATTACAAGGACAGAAAGATATGGAAAAAGATGATCCGCTGTGGTAACCCCTAATGGGAGCAGCCGAATGAAGAAGATCATCTGCATATAAATGATAACCCAGTCCATAGCTACAAATGATATGGCCAAGTGGGAGCATACAGATACAGAAGAGCAGGGGGCCCGAGAACAGAGACCTGAGGAACCATCATTCCATTGTTTGACTGGCGCTGAGCTTGACCTGCTGTTACGAAGACGAATAAACTCTGGCCTGTCAATCAGATAAACCACTTGAGGGCCGTGCCAGAGACACCCAGCATGTTCTCCATTGTGGACAGTAGGATGTCAAGTCTGACCCGAGTGTCGGATCCAAGAATGAATGTGCTGGTTTGTCTAGTCTGCTACCATAAGCAAATCATGAGTTACTTGAAGCAGAGCAGTTTCACTGCTGTGCTGTGCCCTCAAACCCGACTGAAAGGGTTCCATTAAAGGTTAAGTAACTGGTGAGTTGGGAGGCTACAACACATTCAAGAACTTTTGACAGAAAAGGTAACTAAGAGAGAGGCTGAATATTGTTAAGATTGTCAGCATCAGGACCAGACTTTAACAGTGGCATTACAGAAGCGATTTTAAAAGTGGCACGCTGGCACCAAGCTGGTGCCAAGGGATGTATTATTATTGTTGGGATTACTACATGAAGGCAGGATTTAAGAAGTTGGGGGGGGTCCAGGACACAAGGCCTCATCGTACAAAGCAGGTCATTAACCAATGCAGATGTGACTGGTGAGAATTTAGAAAAGGAGCTGGGTGGAGTGGGAAGACAGGGAAATATGTAAATGTGGGATATTTTTGGGTACCTGATTTTATGGTATTTGTTTACTGTATATGTTGGGAGAGGGCAGGCAGTTTCGGAATTGGCTTATGTCTGGAGAGTTTGTGGGACTGCATATAAATCATTAATTTACATTTTTTCTGTGCACCTTTTCTTTGGGTCATTTTTGTAAAATACACTTTTATTAATGAATGTAATTTTTTAGTGCCTTGGGAAGGGGTCTGAAGAGAGTTTGGTGTTGACATGCAATCTAGTTAATTTTTTCAGTATAAACTTTACGATCGCTGCAGAATTATTTAGATCTTTAATTGTATTGCAGAAAAAGTGTAGGACTTTGGTAGAGCAGGTAAATTGGGAAAGATGCAGGTGCTACCATGGTGCCACTGTGGCATCTGGATGGATCAACATCTTTGAAGAAGAAAAAAAGTCCTAACCTAATGTGCCAAAAATATTAAGTTAAGAAATGTAGTTTTCTATCCATACAGTGAGGTTTTTTTACTTGTTGCCCATCTTTGGTGTGTTTTATTTCTTCTTTAAGGCTTTAATTATGTGTGAAGTTACTCTGTGGAAGGTGGGTGTGGTTATGCTAATTATATACAGTACTGCGCAAACGTTTTAGGCAGGTGTGAAAAAATGCTGTAAACAAAGAATGCTTTCAAAGATGGAAGTGTTAATCATTTATTTTCATCAATCAACAAAATGCAGTGAATGAACAAAAGAGAAATCTAAATCAAATCAATATTTGGTGTGACCACCCTTTGCCTTCAAAACAGCATCAGTTCTTCTAGGAACACTTGCACACAGTTTTTGAAGGAACTCGGCTGGTAGGTTGTTCCAAACATCTTGGAGAACTAACCACAGATCTTCTGTGGATGTAGGCTTCCTCACATCCTTCTGTCTCTTCATGTAATCCCAGACACACTCGATGATGTTGAGATCAGGGCTCTCATACCATCACTTCCAGGACTTCTTGTTCTGCTTTACGCTGAAGATAGTCCTTAATGACTTTGGCTGTATGTTTGGGGTCATTGTCCTGCTGCAGAATAAATTTGTGGCCAATCATACGCCTCCCTGATGGTATTGCATGATGGATAAGTATCTGCCTGTATTTCTCCGCATTGAGAACACCATTAATCCTGACCAAATCTCCAACTCCATTTGCAGAAATGCAGCCCCAAACATTCAAGGAACCTCCGCCATGCTTCACTGTTGCCTGCAGACACTCATTATTGTACCGCTCTCCAGCCCTTCGACGAACAAACTGCCTTCTGCTACAGCCAAATATTTCAAATTTTGACTCCTCAGTCCAGAGCACCTGCTGCCATTTTTCTGCACCCCAGTTCCTATGTTTTCGTGCATATTTGAGTCGCTTGGCCTCGTTTCCACGTCGGAGGTATGGCTTTTTGGCTGCAACTCTTCCATGAAGACCACTTCTGGCCAGACTTCTCCGGACAGTAGATGGGTGTACCTGGGTCCCACTGGTTTCTGCCAGTTCTGAGCTGATGGCACTGCTGGACATCTTCCAGTTTCAAAGGGTAATAAGCTTGATGTATCTTTCATCTGCTGCACTAAGTTTCCTTGGCCGACCACTGCGTCTACGATCCTCAACGTTGCCCGTTTCTTTGTGCTTCTTCAAAAGAGCTTGAACAGCACATCTTGAAACCCCAGTCTGCTTTGAAATCTTTGTCTGGGAGAGACCTTGCTGATGCAGTAGAACTACCTTGTGTCTTGTTGCTGTGCTCAATCTTGCCATGACATGAAACTGTCTTCCACAACCTCACCTTGGTAGCAGTTTGGCTGTTCCTCACCCAGTTTGAAGCTGTTTCTGTTTCAGTTAATGACTGTGTTTCAACCTACGTGTGACATTGATGATCATTAGCACCTGTTTGGTAGAATTGGTTGATCAGACACCTGACTAGAATCCTACAAAATCCCTGACTTTGTGCAAGTGGACCGATAAGAATTGATGCTGGTTTGAAGGAAAAAGGTACGAACACCAAATATTGATTTGATTTAGAGTTTTCTTTTGTTAGTCACTTTACATTTTCTAAATTGATAACAATAAACAATCATTATTTATATTTCTGAAAGCATTCTTTGTTTACAGCATTTTTTCACACCTGCCTAAAACTTTTGTACAGTACTGTACGTGTACATTCACACTGGCTGCTTCAGGCAGTTTGTGGAGGAAGTGTGCGGGTCATTGGGCTAAAATTAGATACACTAGAACTGCAAACCCCTGTGTCATATATATATATTTTTTTTTTATCTTATCTAAATTCATGGTAAGCCCCCAGAAGGCTACTCTTCCTCCTTCTCACCACCTGTTTACTTCACTAGGCTCCAGCTTGAAGACACCCATAGTTCAGAAAGTCACTTTATTCTGTCTTTAAAAAGATCTATCCATTATCAAGTTCAGGCTGGTGGCGACTGGTGCCTAACCCAGGTACGGTTTAGATACTGGTACTGTGGTCCAAAAGCTGGCAGTGTGGTGTAGCGGTTAAGGCATTGGACTTCAAAACCTGAACTAGTGGGTTCAAATTCCACTACTAACACCTGTGTGAGACCCTGACCAAGTCAGTTGACCTGCCTGTGCTTCAATTTGAAGACCCCAAGAAACTGAACCACTTGTGTCATCAATGTTGTAAGTCACCTTGGATAAAGGCGTCGGCTAAATAAGAAAATGTAAATGTGGTATTGATATTGAAGTCAACATTTTAGGGACCCATCCAACACTGCATTTGTGACAATAGTAATCTCTATTACGAGGGTTGTCTGGGTTCCGCGTGGAATCGCTCGAAATAAGTAGCCAAGGATTTTTTTTTCTATTTTTCTCATGTATTTCGATCCTTTTTAAACTTTTTCCAAGTATCCACTGCCAACATCAACGCACTTTTGGGCTCTTCTGACCCACGCCGCAAAACACTCGCGAAAGGCTGTCTTTGGGAGGTTGTCCAGCTGTTCTTTGACAGCTGCAATCAGTTCCTCTCGAGTTTCGAAGTTGTGGCCTCGCAGGGGTTCTGTCACCTTCGGGAAGAGCCAAAAGTCACATGGTGCAAGATCAGGTGAGTAGGATGGCGGGTTCAAAACGTTGACACCACTGTCTTCAATGAAATGCTTCGTCGCATTAGCCGTGTGGGCTGGCGCATTGTCATGATGCAAAAAGTGCCTTCGCAAGTTCTTGGACCGGCCTCTAGCCATCGCAGAAAAAACGTCAGGTGTACCACTCAGAGGTCACAGTTTTCCTCTCCATCAGCGGAATTGACGCGACAATGCCATCGATGTTGAAAAAGATGGCAAACATGGTGCGTTCCACCGAGCGGATTAAACCATTAGAAAAGTAGTAAAAAATCATCACTCGAAAGTCACACGCACGGAGTCGGGAGCTTCGCCGCTAGCGCCCGCTGCACACTCTCAGTTCGTTTGCTTCTCGTGTTCATTCTGAAGGAAGAGAGGGAGCAAAACATCTGAACAAAAACATGCAACCACTTGAATAATCCCTCTACACAGCAGAACAGGTTTCGACAGGCTGACACTCGACAAACGATAAAATTCTGCGCGGAACCCAGACAACCCTCGTATAATAAAAAAAATCCTGGGAGCCAAGACTTTTTATCCTGTAATGAGACTGGATCATTCTCAGAGAGACACATTCACATCCCGCAAGACAAGATTTTGTGCCAAGAGATTTAACCACGCCTGGGGCCGGAAATAAAAGACAAAGAGTAGATGACAAAGTAGAACGTCGTAAGGAATTCAAAAACGGTGCGATACACATGCAGAGCAGGTTAGAGATAATGGAAGTAGGAAAATTCGAAAGTCTCCAAATTGATAGTAAAGATCGCATTAGTGCAAACAAACAAAGTAAAACAAAATGCAATTGTGGCATAATTCTACAAAATATTTTCACTTTTACAGGATGTCTTGTACAGAAAAACCAATACCAGAGTTGAGTTCCATGGGTTAACCGTTGGTAGAATTCATGCATACTTTGTTAGGAAAAACCCAAGTAAATAATCTATTATACTAGGGGGCTCCGCCCCCTGCTCGCTTCGCTCGCCAACCCCTGGCGTTGGGGCATGACAAAGAGTGAGATGTATGAATGAGATATAGAATAGTGTGGAGGTGTGGATGATGCATATAGAAAGTAAAAAATACAGTGTTTGGCACAGAGTAATGGTTTATTAGAATATTTGTTTGTACACAACATTAGTAGTAAAGATGGTGTCCTGTCCTTGAATGAGTCTTCCTTGGCATGGAGCATTTATAACTCTAACTTTAACGTCAGATGAACGTCGAACACGTGAGAAGGCAACATAAAGTTGTCCATGTCCAAAAACGGGTTCAGAGAGGTAGATGCCAACCTTGTCCATGGTTTGTCCTTGTGATTTGTTGATGGTCATGGCAAATGCAGGTTTAATGGGGAACTGTCGGTGTTTCAATGTAAAAGGTAATTCTAGGTCAGAACTCGTAAGGTCAATTCTAGGAATGAGAACAGTATTGTTAGCGTGTGATCCTGTAAGAACTGTTGCTTGAATAACATTGTGTGTCATGGTGTTGACGACTAAACGTGTGCCATTGCATAAACCCTGTTTAGTGTTAAGGTTTCTTAATAGCATGATTATTGTTCCGTTTTTAAGGGTAAGGTTGTGTTGTGGTCATCCGTCCGGCTTAATAGTGTTCAAATATTCTAAGGGGAAATTCAGATGTTCATTGTCGTCATCAGAGTCAACTTTGTCAGAGCTTAGAAAGAGTAATGAAATGACCTGGTTATTAATGTGATCAACATTAATATTTTTTGGACATAATATAGTGCGTTGTGTTAAAAGGGGTATTTGGTCCAATGAGATTGCTGTTCCAAATATCTCTGTAACTAAGTCGTCGCAGATAAAGGATTGGGGAATTGTAATAATATTTGGGTGAAGTCCATCTGTATTGGTGAGTGTACCATTTCCCAGTTGTAATAGCCAATTGTTATATTCTGGATCTGGACATCGCATGTTTTGTACTAACTGTATTGTTTGAAAGCAATGCCAATTGTCTGCGTATTTTAAGGTGGACTGAACAATAGCTGAGCGCATGGTATGTGGAACAATAGCCAAGCATTGTCTAAAATCACCTCCTAATAAAAGTACTTTTCCTCCAAAGGGAATATTATTATTCATCAACGTTTGTAGAAGTTTATCAATGGTGTTGAGTAAGTGACTGGATGCCATTGTACATTCATCAATAATTAACAGTTTCGCAAGACGGATGTCATATTTGTCCACATATGCGAAAGCAGTATGGGCCATTGCGTTTTGGTGGCCTGATATGTACTCCGGTAGATGCAAAAGCAAATGAACTATTGTAGGATCTAATGCAGTTCATAAAGTTTTTACTTTCAGGCACATCGTTAGTTAGAAGCCTCTGTAGATATTCAGGATATGAATGTAAAGGAGGCAGTCTAATCTGCCCCTTTTGACAACAACGTGTAAATTCATTATTTGTATTGCCAGTTGTTTCTTTAGGGAAGTTAAGTGAATGACAATGATTGCAAATGACATTCATTAATCCCAATGAATTTTCCTCAATAGTGCACTCATTATTGAACGCGTTGTCAGCCAAGTGGCGCAAGCGTTTAGCAGGTGTCTGGCGTTGATGTCCGCGACGGGCAGGTTTTGCTTGTGGCGTTTGAGAGGCGCGTTGTTGCATGTCCAGTATTTGGGACGCGCTATTTTGGAGGTGCAATCGATTCGCCTGTGCTGTGCGAAAAGTCCGTTTCAGTCTACGTCGTGCATTGTTTGTATCGAGCCTTGTCCGTTTTTGTATGTCGGTCAGTTGAGCTTTCTGTTTTTGGAGCCTTGCGTGCTTGTTTTCTGTCAGTTCATATGCGCGTTGTAGACGTCTGCGTTCATTTATGCTGTCTCTTCGCTCCCGTTTTTGTATGTCTGAGACGCGAGGTCTTTCGGTTTGAACTCGTGCCTGTTTCGATTCAGCACTTTGAGACGCGCGCTGTATGCGTCTACGTTCATTGTGTTTGTCCATTTGGGCACGTCTCTGTAACGGGGTTAGTTGAGCTTTGCGTTTTTGGAGCCGCGAAATTTTTTGCTCCCGGAGTTTCAGAAGCGCGTTGTATGCGCCGCCGTGTATTTTGTTTTTTCATGCGGGTTCTTGTGTTTGGTCCCATTATCCGAGCCGAATCGTGTTGTTCCCGTGAGCGTGTATTCATGACTTGTTTGTTCCTCAGCGTGCGAAATATGGATAAGTAATAAGGAGGATCGCACTCACTGTTAATATATAGCCTTTTCTGCAGTTGAACGGTTAATAGTGCTTTATTGTAAGGAGATCCACCTATGCTGCCTAGTGTGAATGTTTAATATGGACGGTTCCTTTAGAAATGGGGCTTTGGGTGTCACTTCTTATTGATGTTAGTGTGTTTGTGGGTCTGATTCGTCGTTGTTGTGAACGTGTCGTGTGCCATGTCTCGTCTCTAATGGGCTTGGCGTGGCGGTCACGGCTTCTTTTTTTTGGTGCGTTAGGAGCTTGTTAAATCCTCCTTTGTGTGGGTCCCCTTTCGTGTGCAATGGGATTCGTGTGGCGCTGTGTGGTTTTCCGGTGTCTGAGGAGGGGGGGGGGAGGATTGGTGGGGCGCGAGCGTCTTCTTTCTTTTTGTGTGCCAGGGGCTTGTTGAATCCTCCTATTTGTGTGTGTCCTGTCCCTTGCTTGTAGGGTGGGCGGGGTGGTTTTGGGTTCTTTTTTTTTTTTTTTTGTGTGCCAGGGGGCTTGTTGAATCGTCCTCTTTGTGTGTGTCCCGATCGGTGCTTGTAGAGGGGGTGGGTGCTTGCAGGTGGGTGCGAGCGGCTTCTTTTTTTTGTGTGCGAGTTTCGTGTGCAATGGGTTTCGTGCGGCACTGTGTGCGTCGCCTGCGTTTGACTCCTTTTTTCTTTGCTGACTCCTTTTTTCTGTGGTCGCGGCGCCTCATTTCTTTGACTCCTTTTTTCTGTGCTCACTCCTTTTTTCTGTGGTTGCTCCCGCCTCTCGCGGCGCCTCATTTCTTGGGGCGCCTGCGCAGTACGTCTTTTTGCGGCTACGGCCCATGGCCGGATGTCCCTGCATCCATCCGGTTTAGCATTCTCGGTTAGTAATATGGATAAGAAAGTCTTGGAACGAGACGAGACTTTTCAGAGAGACACTTTGACGTCCCACAAGACAAAGAGTAGATTACAAAGTAGAACGTCGTAAAGAATTCAAAAACGTTGGCGTGATACACATGCAGAGCAGGTTAGATATAATGGAAGTACGAAAATTCGAAAAGTTTTCAAATTGATAGTAAAGATCGCATTAGCGCAAAGAAACGGAAACTATTAATCGGTGAAATAACGGAACAGCGAAAAGAGTTGGAACATATTGTTCGGATTTAAACTTTAAGTCGGAGACTTGTAGATCATCTAATTCGTGTTGCCATCAGGGAAAAGTAGTGTTTCTACCCAATGAAGAGGCATATCCACGAGAATTAAAAGATTTGTTATTTGGTGGAAGTGAACTCCACATACGCTGTCACGCTTGGGTCACAGAGCTGCACAGATACACAGGAGATTTTATTTAATGCAGAAGAACTTTATTTAAACACTTCAAACAAACAAGTCTCTTTCAGGAGTGAATCGAGCTCCGTGTGTAGACAGAGGAGACAGTTCCATTTCTCAATTAAAAGAATAGAAAATCTTTCTGTTCATAGGGGCACACCGCGGGAGCGGGACCCCCAGCAGGAGCAGAGGATGTCTGGGGGAGAAGAGAGAAAAGGACAGCTGCTCTACAGGCTTTTAAATGTTCAAAGTGCCTCACGAGATGCAGATCACGTGTCGCAGCTGACCGAACAAAGAGGAGGTAAAAACTGAAAAGAAAAAAAAAAACGTTTCCCATTGTATCATCGTTTAAGAGGGGGCTTCGGAGAAGCAACTGCGTCGTCTTTGGGTGTGTTCAGCCCCCCTCTTTCCAACGCGAGCAGCAGAGATGCGAAATGGCTGGAGTGTAGAGCATGCCTTAGGTAGTGCATGCCGTTTGGCGAGTGAAGCCCCCAGTATAAAAATAGAAATAGAAAATCTTCCTCTTCATAGGGGCACGCCAAAGGAGTGGGAACCCCAACAGGAGCAGAGGATGTCTGGGAGAGAAGAGAGAAAAGGACAGCTGCTGTACGGGCTTTTAAATGTTCGAAGTGGTGCACGACAGCAGCCAGCAGCTGATCGAGCAAAGAGGAGGTAAAAAAAACTCCAAAAAACCCCAATGTGTTTCCCATTGTATCACCGTTTTAAGAGGGGGTTTTGGAGGAGAGACCGCGTCTCCTTGGGGTGTGTTCAACTGCCCTCTTCACGACGCGAGCGGCAGAGATGCGAAGTGGCTGGCGTGTAGCGCCGGCCGGGGTGGGGGGGATGATGGTTGGCATGCGCAGCGAGCAGGGGCCAAAGCTCCCTAGTAATAATAATTCTTTGTATAGCACTTCTCACGACTCGGAGCACTCTCCATGCAGGGAGGACCTGGGAAGTGATCCCACAATCTCCTTATTGCTGTGCCACCTGCGTGGCTAATATGACTACTACAGGGTTGGTGGCTCTCGTTAAACTGTGTGAATGTAAAAAAAAAAAAAAAATCATCACAGATGCACAAGATTAAGACCCCCAGGGTGTCGAAGCTCAAACGGCCTCTTCTCTAGTCACTCCACTACCTCCTGGGTAGATAACCCTGGCCAGGCACGTGCAGACACTAACAAATTGTGAGCGTCGCAATGTCCTGTCGATAATAAATCTGGTCCAGTGACTGAAGTCGAAGTTCCAACACTTTCCATGGGTCGACTTCACCTTCCTTTATTGTGTGCTGTTCGTGTATCCAAGTAAAGTGAAAGTAATGAACTCGTGATTGAGTGCAACGTCACATCTGCTGGAAATTAAACGTCCTTCTGATGTGATGGTCAGCAGACATCCATTGAACTTTTTTTTTTTTTAAAGGTTTGTGCCACTTTGTGGCACAATGTAAAATGGAGAATTGTGGTGTGACGCTAAAATAAAATGCCAGGAAAAGGGGGGTCCTTTGTTCAGGTTCGGTGTTGGTTTGTTTTTTGCTTATCTGCTGCAGTGGTCTCATTGTCTGCCATGTTATTCACGAAGAGATGAGTGGACCCTACTGAGTTGGCTTTTCCTCAAGTTTTGCTGGGGGAAATGCATTAAAGTCCTTGGAGCAGGAGAAACTGAATTTGTTTCGAGTGGATTATAATGGTGCAAAGGTGTCTTGCATGTCCCCGAGTTTTAGGGAAACGTCTGTAAACTGTGGGAGGTCAACAAGTGTACAGTAATCTGCACATTACCCAAGCGTTGTTGATCTTGAGGACTGGTGCCAGTTTGACCATGCAGGTGCTGTGTTGACTGACCATGAAAGGCAGTCGCTGATCAGGACACTCGGGAAGCTGTTAACATTCTGGACAGGGGAACACTTGATGTGCAGCGAAGTGAGACTGATCAGGGGGTAGGTGGAGGTGGTGTCCTGCTAAGGACTTGGATGTCCTCATCAATGATGGGCTGGACTGGTCCCTTCACACACAGGGACTGTAGAAGAAAGCACAGACCACTCTGGGGAGTGACATCTGTCATATCATCTACAACTCTGATGGTTAGTGAGGTGTGCTGGGCTGGTAACATCACTTCAAGAGAGACCCACCAAATCAGCAATCCGATTAGGGAGGTAGACCCCATTATGGGATACCTTCTTGACCCACTGAAGGTGGTAGAGGAGACAAGGAAGCCCCTTATGAACAATGCTGGACATCTTCTCTGACACACCAGCATTGAGGACTGTCACTCAATGAATTAGTCGAGAAACTCGATGGGGGCTCCTTCATGCCTGAAGCATCACGTCTTTCTAATGCCGCATAGCAACTGTGACTGCTCTTTATTTTTAGTCCAGTCAGAAGTTCGTTTTTTTTTTTTGCAGTTAAGGAAGGTGGAAGTTGTTAGTTTTATTTATGTATGTATGTATTTTTATTTATTGAGCTTCTGTAAATATTTGTCCCTGTGGGAATGTAACTTAAGTGCTATCCTTTCCTCTCTCTTTGTGTGTGTGTGTGTGTGTGTGTGTGTGTGTGTGTGTGTGCGCGCGCTGTATAGTGCCTTTCCTGTCTGTCTGTCTACTATATTGTAGCGACCTCCACGTCCAGTTCGAAATGAAGACAAAAAAAAACCAAAGTAAAGCTCACAAAACAGTTTACTTGAACAATCAAGAAGAAGAAAAACACAGGGTTGTAACAGCGAAAAAATGAACGTCTTTGACTTTGAACTATTTACAATCTCCTATACTTCTCTCATATTTGTGGTCCTGAGAGACGCCGTTAAAGAAAAACGCTGACTTCATAACCCCACCACACAACCTTCTAGCCTCTTCTCCAACAACCCTCTCGACCCTCCTCCTGTCCCGGGTACAGCCCCCTCCCCCCATCCTTTTCTGCATCAATCATACCCCCGCTGTCAGTCCTCCGTGCTGTACTTCGCCCTCCCTCAATCGGACCCAACAGTCACTCCGAAAGGCCTTCAACCTGGCTGGGACGCTACAAAAAAAAAGTGACTTTCACATCTGTCTGTCTGTCTCTTATAATGCTCTTCCTATCAATCAATTATATAGTGCCTTTCACATAAATCTCTCTCTATTATATAGTGCCTTTCATATGTCTGTCTGTCTATCTAATTATGCAACTGACTGACAACCATCTCCCCACCATTTTGGAATGCAGGGCAGGTGCTGCCATTTATCGGCAACAAAAAGAATTTTAAGTGAAATCTCTATACGCAGGGCAGGTGCTGTGAATTCTCTGTGTAATAAACTTAAGTTATAGCGTAATGAAAATTCTATAATTAGATCTGGACCACCCTCTGTATCTCTTATATAGTGCCTTTCTCTCTCTCTCTCTCTCTCTCTCATATAGTGCCTTTCATTTCTGCCTGTCTATCTAAAAATTGATTCTTGTTAACCAGTGTCTTTGCCTGGCTTGCTGTAACTGTCAAAATGCAGACACTAACCCTGGATGGGGATGTCCATCTCAGGAACTGATGGGTCAGTTACTAGTTAAGCCAATGTGCATTTGTTTATCTGGAGAAGTTTGTGGAAAATTACAGCAGACTGTGAAAGAACATGCAAAGTCCACATAATGACCTGGCAGTCTGCTGGAGCTGTGAGGCAGCAGTGCCAGATAACTTAAGTACAGTATATACTGTAAGTTAGGATTTTCCTCATAAGTTTATCTAACCTATGAGGAAATTCAATGGAAAATTTTCAAGTGGGTTCAACCGGAAAGACAATTGCATTTTATTTTTATTTATTTATTTATTTATTTTAAATATTTAAATAACAGAGTCGATTTTAGTGACAAAGTCCACTTTTTTGTGTAATTCTGCTGTGTGTAATTACCATAATACTGGAATGAGGAGAAATGTCATCATTCAAGAATCTGTATGATCGCTACTGCATTTTATATTAATCTGCTTATTTCTATCTATCTATTATATAGTGCCTTGAACATCTATCTCTCTATGTCTCTGTCATATAGTGCCTTTCACATCTATCTGTCTGTCTCTGTGTGTCTGTCTATCATATAATAGAGAGATATGAAAAGGAACTATTATATGATAGATATGAAAAGGAACTATATTATATGATAGACAGAGAGATATGAAAAGGAACTATATTATATGATAGACGGACAGACAGAGATATGAAAAGGAACTATATTATATGATAGACGGACAGATATGAAAAGGAACTATATTATATGATAGAGAGATATGAAAAGGAACTATATTATATGATAGACAGACAGACAGATATGAAAAGGAACTATATTATATGATAGACAGACAGACAGATATGAAAAGGAACTATATTATATGATAGAGAGATATGAAAAGGAACTATATTATATGATAGACAGACAGACAGTTATAGTTCCTCTTCATATCTGTCTGTCTGTCTGTCTCTGTGTGTCTGTCTATCATATAATAGAGAGATATGAAAAGGAACTATTATATGATAGATATGAAAAGGAACTATATTATATGATAGACAGAGAGATATGAAAAGGAACTATATTATATGATAGACGGACAGACAGAGATATGAAAAGGAACTATATTATATGATAGACGGACAGATATGAAAAGGAACTATATTATATGATAGACAGATATGAAAAGGAACTATATTATATGATAGAGAGATATGAAAAGGAACTATATTATATGATAGACAGACAGATATGAAAAGGAACTATATTATATGATAGAGAGATATGAAAAGGAACTATATTATATGATAGACAGACAGACAGTTATAGTTCCTCTTCATATCTGTCTGTCTGTCTGTCTCTGTGTGTCTGTCTATCATATAATAGAGAGATATGAAAAGGAACTATTATATGATAGATATGAAAAGGAACTATATTATATGATAGACAGAGAGATATGAAAAGGAACTATATTATATGATAGACGGACAGACAGAGATATGAAAAGGAACTATATTATATGATAGACGGACAGATATGAAAAGGAACTATATTATATGATAGACAGATATGAAAAGGAACTATATTATATGATAGAGAGATATGAAAAGGAACTATATTATATGATAGACAGACAGACAGATATGAAAAGGAACTATATTATATGATAGAGAGATATGAAAAGGAACTATATTATATGATAGACAGACAGACAGTTATAGTTCCTTTTCATATCTATCTGTCTGTCTGTCTCTGTGTGTCTGTCTATCATATAATAGAGAGATATGAAAAGGAACTATATTATATGATAGACAGAGAGATATGAAAAGGAACTATTATATGATAGATATGAAAAGGAACTATATTATATGATAGACAGAGAGATATGAAAAGGAACTATATTATATGATAGACGGACAGACAGAGATATGAAAAGGAACTATATTATATGATAGACGGACAGATATGAAAAGGAACTATATTATATGATAGACAGACAGACAGATATGAAAAGGAACTATATTATATGATAGAGAGATATGAAAAGGAACTATATTATATGATAGACAGACAGACAGATATGAAAAGGAACTATATTATATGATAGAGAGATATGAAAAGGAACTATATTATATGATAGACAGACAGACAGTTATAGTTCCTTTTCATATCTATCTGTCTGTCTGTCTCTGTGTGTCTGTCTATCATATAATAGAGAGATATGAAAAGGAACTATATTATATGATAGACAGACAGACAAATATGAAAAGGAACTATATTATATGATAGAGAGATATGAAAAGGAACTATATTATATGATAGACAGAGAGATATGAAAAGGAACTATATTATATGATAGACAGACAGACAGTTATAGTTCCTTTTCATATCTATCTGTCTGTCTGTCTCTGTGTGTCTGTCTATCATATAATAGAGAGATATGAAAAGGAACTATATTATATGATAGACAGACAGACAAATATGAAAAGGAACTATATTATATGATAGAGAGATATGAAAAGGAACTATATTATATGATAGACAGAGAGATATGAAAAGGAACTATATTATATGATAGACAGACAGACAGATATGAAAAGGAACTATATTATATGATAGAGAGATATGAAAAGGAACTATATTATATGATAGACAGACAGACAGATATGAAAAGGAACTATATTATATGATAGACAGACAGACAGATATGAAAAGGAACTATATTATATGATAGAGAGATATGAAAAGGAACTATATTATATGATAGACAGACAGACAGTTATAGTTCCTCTTCATATCTGTCTGTCTGTCTGTCTATCATATAATATAGTTCCTTTTCATATCTATCTATATCTACCTATCTATCTAACCTTTCACATCTCTGTCTCTATTTATTTATTTATTTATTTATTATATAGTCTTATCTATCCATCCATCCATGCACAACTGGGCACAAAGTAGGACTGATCCCAGGGTGAGACAAGTCGTGGAATAAACTCGAGAGGACCGGCTGATTGACGTGCTGTTTATTAAGCAAATGACGGGTATGTGATGAGCAGCAAAAGCCAATTGTACTCTCGGATGAAAGCCGCTCTCATAAAGAAGATAATAACAAGGTCAAGGGTACAAGGCTGTATACTTGATAAGATGTCTAGGTTAACCTTCACTTTGAGTAAACGTCTGGAAAACAAGTACAAAGTGACCTTGCAGATGGATGGAGAGTAGAAACTATTAAGAATGCTAAACATGAAAATTGCCGGACTCGTAAGGCATCTTTCTTGCTGTAACTGTTAGTTCTTTCTAGTTGCATTTACTTCTAAGCTAAACTTATTCTTTATAGCACATAAAATACAGTATTTCATTACTCCACACACACCTGCCTGTCATTCACACACGGACGTACACACCCAAATGTGCACAGTCTGGGAATGTAGAGGTAAAGCGGAGTGTTGTCAACACAGGTGGTTTCATGCAAACTCCACTCAGGTGGTGGTCAGGTCAGGTCAGGACTGGACCCTGTTTTTCTGGAGCTTTAAAAGGAAGTGGCTCCAACAAGTGCACCATCATGCTGTTCATTTTTTTGTTTAAGGCAATTAAGTTATTTTACAGTGCAGTCAAAGTTGCTAATCCAAATGAGTGTAATGGGGGCCTAGTAGAGCATGTGGGAACTTTGGGTGCAGGATGCCAGTGAGTAACGGCTGAAACCCATTTGGAGCCCTCGGTGTACTCCGTATTATTAGACTTGGGCGACCTGATAACAGGGGCTGTCCCCCCTTGGTATCCAGACCGTGCTGCCCATCGGTAACAAAGACCCTTTGAGTTCATATTGCCAATTTAACAGTGTGTGTGTTGCCCCCCTTTTACTTTCTTAACCATAGAATATGTTGTGCATTTCAGTCATTAGCATTAGAGCCTGATGACCGGTGGGGGAGGACACAGAGAGGCCTCCTCGATGTCTGGAGCTTAACTTTCATGACCAGCTCTGATGCCAATCTGTGTCATTGTGATGAGGCGTGCCACAAATCTGTTTAAATGTTGGCATGATTTGGGATTTTTTCTTTTTTTTTTTAAATAACTATTTTTGGCTAACACTGTACACACTGGAAGCTGTTGTGGAAAAGAGGATGATGGCAGAATTGGATGCCATCATGAAAAATCTCCCTCAATCCCCTCCAGCCTCCGGCTCATTTCGCCACAGAGTGCTAAGAAGTACCTCTGGGGGTCTTTTCTGCCCACTGCTATCAAGCAGTTCAGTGCTTCCACCTGATGTATTTATCAAGGCTGTCAAAAGACCGGGCATGTTAAAGCCCATTGTGGCACTCCTTGTGTGTTTTTTGGGCTATACAAAAATAAATTGTCTCACTATTATAATAATAAAAAAATCCTGGTGGCCTGGGACGAGACGTGACTTTCGCAGAGAGATTCTTTCAGTCCCACAGAGAGATTCTTTCAGTCCCACGAGACTTTGTGCCAAGTGATTTAACCACACCCGGGGCCGGAAATAAAAGACAAAGAGTAGATGACAAAGTAGAACGTCGTAAAGAATTCAAAAACGTTGGCGCGATGCACTTGAAGAGCAGGTTAGAGTGCTCAGTTGCAGGTTCGACCTGTGCCAGTTGAGGACATTCACGGTATTGTCTCTAAGCTACACTCTTGTTGTCTTTGCTTTGTCTTGTTGGAAGGTGAACCACCTACTCCACTGGGCCCTTAACCTGAAAATTGTACCGAGGCGCTGTATAATGTCTGACACTGTGCTTTGACATCCCAAGAAGAATTAGGAACATTGACAACCTTCAAGAAGAACCTGGATGAGATGATGGGACAGTTTAGCTATTAGCTAAACAAATGGGCTTGATTGACTGAATGGTTAGTTTGTCAAATTTGTAAGGTTTTTACATAAAGGTCATGTGAAAAGAATTTCCCCTGGGGAATTAATAGAGTATTTCAAATCAAAAAATCTGTCCAATGTGAGGTCCAGAGTTCTCTGGAGCAGGTTTTCATGTCTATGCTTTCTCACCGCCGTGTCTAGTCTCTCGATGCCTGCTAACCCACAGTATGATACTGCCACCACCGTGCTTCGCCATTTGAATGGTATTGCACGGGCGATGAGCGGTGTCTGGTTTCCTCTTTCTCAGAAGGGGAGGTGGTACGAATTGTTGTGAGGCCCTGGCAGTGGAACGGAAGTGGGTTTGAGGTTCTCACACAACTTGCATGGGATTTGGGAGACCACCACATCAAATGGATAGTGAAATGGCACAGTCTGACTGGCGCTTGTTGGTCACATGGTGGAGGCAGCATCAGATTGCTGGGAGCACGAGAGAGACTGTGAGGATGATTGAAGCAGTCGTGTGCTGGCGCGAAACATGGGTGGAGTAGTTAGTCTTTCAAGTTACGGGACAGATGAGTGGAGTAGATATCTCTTGTGGTATGAAATAGTAATAGGGACACCAAGAAAATTTGAACAAGAGATGTTTTGTTTTCTGTTCTCGTTCCTTCTCGATTAGGGCTAGACCTACTGAACAACTTGAGAAGTGAGCTGTGGAGTGTGGGTGTAGCTTACCAACTGCTGTGGGGCTGTGTCGAAGGGGACGGCAGTCGTTTGAAGTTGGCAGAACTGCTGAACAAATGGGGAGCGGGCAGGCCATTGATTTGTAGTTACTTGGTGACGAGGTGCCAGCCGCCTTTGGAACAGGAACAATGCAGGGTGATTTCTGAAACCGCAACACTTTTTGCAGCCTGAACAGGTGACAGAGGATACCACAAAGCTGGTCAGCACCAGCCTTAAGAGGAAATTCAAAAACCCTGGGAGAACAACCAAGTTCCACGCAAACACAAATTAAGCATGGGATTCCAATGAAAGTTCTCGCATCCATGAGGTCTTAACTAGCACAATACAATATTGATATTTCAATCGGGGTCATCCCAGAAGTACAGGGTGCAAAGTAGGACATGCCACCAGTCCATCAATGAGCTCACTCCTGTTCTCACTTGAGACAGTTTGGGTTTGTTGGTTAAGATACGTCTTTGAGATTAAGCCCTGGGGGTGGAGGTCCCAGAAGGAAAACACAGGGAGAACATGTAAGTTCCATACATTCAAAGATGTACCACCAGATTCCAACTAATGCCCCTGGATAAATGAGGTCTTAACTAGCATAATACAATATTAACATTTCAGTTTGGCTCATCCCAGAAGTACAGGGTGCAAAGTAGGACATGCCACCAGTCCATTAAAGAGCTCACCCTTGTTTCCACTTGAGCCAGTTTGGGTTTGTCTAGTTAAGATATGTCTTTGAGATTAACCTCGGGGGGATGGAGGTCCCAGAAGGAAAACACAGGGAGAACATGCAAGTTCTGTGGATTCAAAGATGTGCCACTAGAATCTGACTAATGGCCATGGATCCTTGAAGTCTTAACCAACATAATAAAATATTAACAATCCAATTTGGGAGATCCCAGAAGTACTGGGTGCAAAGTAGGAAATGACTCTGGACATGGCACCAGTCCATCAAAGGTCCAGTTTGGGTTTGCTGGTTAAGATATGTCGTTGAGAATAACCCTGGAGACTGGGGGGTCCCTGGAGGAAAACGCAAAAAAAACTCTGGGAGAACATGCCTACTCCATGCACACAAAGATGGGGCACTGGATTCCAACTGAATTCCCTGGATCCACAAGGTCTTATCTAACGTAATATCACCTATAATATCACTAAGTGCAAAGCAGGACATGCCACCAGTCCCTCAAATAGCTTGCTCACTCCTGTTCCCACTTGGCACAATTGGGGTTTGCTGATTAACATACATCTTTACGATTAACTCTTGGCGGGCAGAATCAGAAAGCACACAAGAACTGAGAACATACATTTGACAAACGAGGGGCTTCAAGCTTGTTTAGAAATAACAGAGAGAACGTGCAAGTTCCATGCATACAAAGATGGGGCACCAGATTCCAACTAAAGTGCATTCATGTGTTAGGTTAGCTGGCACTTTATAAGCATGTGATGGATTGGTGTCCCACCCAGCATTTGTTCCTGCCCTCCGGGGCTGGTTCTATCATTTCAGGTGACTGGACAGTGAGATCAATAAGGTCTTGCATAATATATCTATATCATTCCAATCTAGGTAATCCTAGAAGTACTGGGTGCAAAGTAGGACATGCCACCAGTCCATCAAAGTGCTCACTCCTGTTCCCACTTGAGCCAGTTTGGGTTTGTAAGTTAAGATATGTCTTTGAGATTAACCCCTGGGGTGTGGAAGTCCTTGAAGAAAAACACAGGGAGAACATGCAAGTTCCATGTACTCAAAGATGTGCCACCAGATTCCAACTAAAGTCCCTGGATCATTGAGATCTTAACTTCCATAACACAATATTCACATTCCAATTTGGCTCATCCCAGAAGTACGGGGTGCAAAGTAGGAAATGGCTCTGGACCTGACTCCAAATCATCAAAGGGCTATTGGAGGTCCCTTGAGGAAAACACAGGGAGAACATGCAAGTTCCATCCACTCAGAGATGTGCCACCAGATTCCAGCTAATGCTCTTGGATCCTTGAGGTCTTAACTAGCATAATAAAATGTTAACAATCCAATCTGGCTCATCCCAGAAGTACATGGTGCAAAGTAGGAAATGGCTCTGGACATGACACCAGTCCATCAAAGGGACAGTTTGCGTTTACTGGTTGAAATGCGTCTTTGAAAATAACCCTGGAGGGCATGGTGGTCCGTGGATAAAAAAACCCACAAAAGCCCCAGAAGAACATGCAAGTTTCTTGCATTCAATTATTGGCCACCAGATTCCAGCTGAAGTCCCTGGATCATTGAGGTCTTAACTTCCATAATACAATATTCACATTCCAATTTGGCTCATCCCAGAAGTACGGGGTGCAAAGTAGAAAATGACTCTGGACCCGACACCAAATCATCAAAGAGCTAACGGAGGTCCCTGGAGGAAAACGCAGGGAGAACATGCAAGTTCCATGCACTCGGAGATGTGCCACCAGATTCCAACTAATGTCCTTGAATCCTTGAGGCCTTAACTAGCATAAAAAAATGTTAACAATCCAATTTGGGACATCCCAGAAGTACAGGGTGCAAAGTATGAAATGGCTCTGGACATGACACCAAAGCATCAAAGGGCTAGTGGAGGTCCCTGGAAGAAAACCCAGGTAGAAAGTCAAAGATGTGCCACCAGATTCCAACTAAATTTCACTGGATCCTCGAGGTCTTCATTAATATAATAAAATAGTTGCATTCAAATTTGGGATATCCTAGAAGTACTGGGTGCAAAGTAGGAAATTGCTCTATGAAGTCCATGAAAGGGTTGACTCCTATTCCCGCTTGGTCCAGTTTGGGTTTGCTGGTTAAGATGCATCTTTGAAAGTACCCTGGGGGGTCGGAGGTCCCTGGAGGAACACACACACACACACACACACACACACACACACAGTTTACATGCAAATCCCACCCAGATGATGAGGCCTGTGATTTGAGGCCAGGTCTTGGGTTTGTGAGGAGTGGCGGTGGCCCCTGCACCAGAGCATGTCTCCCGCATTTCCATTTTTGTATAGCTGAGTGCAGGTACAGAGTGCTGTGACAAGTTCTCCGGTGAAATGCAATGACGTGAAGAAAGAGGAGATTTGGAACTGATTAACGCAAATGCAGCCCAGCGCTGTCTGCCCCCTTAATTGTTGAGCTACGGCCAAATTTGATTTTTCTCTTTCCAATATAACACTTAACTCACTAGCTACTGTTTCCGAAATGTCTCGACTGCAGCCCAGAGAGGAAAAGTGTGAAGGTTTTGTTTTGAATTGATATCCGCTTTAGCAGATTAGGTACACGTGGTAAGCTCGTCTATACCTGTTATTATATTTGTTTACGTTTCACTATAATATATGGAGGGCTACAGTAGACTCCCCTGATTTTGAAAAAAACCTGTTTGAGAAAAGTGAAAGGATTCATGGGGCCCCATGAGAGAGGAAGGGAAAGAAAAAAAGAAAAATCGAAAATTGCATGAAAAAGGAAACGCAACAGGAAGTTCCAGGGAGTGGTGATAAACATGACTGCTAATGGTTATTTCTAAGTGAAGGGGCAAAGGAAAGGTTAAAAATCGAGGAACATCTGCAGACATCTGGACCTGATGAACCTTCTTGCATCTGCCTTTTTTGTTTTTAAAGTTAATGCTGATGTATATATATATTTTTTTTTTTAGTCTTAAAACCTTGAGAGATTACAGTGGGACTACGGGATGCTGAGGATGGCGAGCTGTTCTGCTGACGTTATTGCTTGACTTCTGGAGGTGAGTTTGTGATTACTGCACTGATTTTGCTTTTTGAAATCTGATGGGTTTTGCCCCCCAGGCTCGAGTCCAAACAGCTTGAGAGAGTTTGGTTTATATGCTAGTTGGACCACCATCTGTGTTGTAGTTTCCGTTGTTCTCCTTGTGCCCGTGTGGCATTACTTTGGGTGAGTTTGTGTGTGTGTGTGCATGCATTCATGTGTTAGGGTTAGCTGGCACTGTATAAGCGTGTGATGGCATTTGTTCCTGCCCTCGGGGACCGGCTCTACCATTTCAGGTGAGTGGACAGCGAGATACATGAAGTCTTACATTATCTATATCATTCTAATCTAGGAAATCCCAGAAGTACTGGGTGCAAAGTAGGACATGCCACCAGTCTATCCATAAGCTCACTCCTGTTCCCATTTGACCCAGTTTGGGTTTTCTGATTAAGATATATCTTTAAATCTAGAGGGGCAGATTCTCTGGAGAAAAACACACAAGAACTGAGAACATACATTGGACAAACGAGGGCAGTCCACTCAGTCCATCAAGCTCGTTTGGAAAGAACAGAGAGAACATGCATGCTCCATGCACCCAAAGATGGGGCACTGGATTCCAACTAAAGTCCCTGGATCCATGAGGTCTTACATAATCCATCCATCCATCCATTTTCCAATCCGCTGAATCCGAACACAGGGTCACGGGGGTCTGCTGGAGCCAATCCCAGCCAACACAGGGCAGGAACCAATCCCGGGCAGGGTGCCAACCCACCGCAGGGTCTTACATAATAATATATAAAAATCTGTCCAATCTGGGTAATCCCAGAAGTACTGTGTGCAAAGTAGGATATGCCACCAGTCTATCCATGAGCTCACTCCTGTTCCCATTTGACCCAGTTTGGGTTTTCTGATTAAGATATATCTTTAAATCTAGAGGGGTAGAATCTCTGGAGAAAAACACACAAGAACTGAGAACATACATTGGACAAACGAGGGCAGTCCACTCAGTCCAAGCTCGTTTGGAAAGAACAGAGAGAACATGCATGCTCCATGCACCCAAAGATGGGGCACTGGATTCCAACTAAAGACCCTGGATCCATGAGGTCTTACATAATATAAAAATCTGGGTAATCCCAGAAGTACTATGTGCAAAGTAGGATATGCCACCAGTCCATCAAAGAGCTCACTCCTGTTCCCACTTGAGCCAGTTTGGGTTTGTCGGTTAAGATATGTCTTAGAGATTAACCCCTGGGGTGTGGAAGACCTTGAAGAAAAAGACAGAGAGAACATGCAAGTTCCGTGTACTCAAAGATGGGGCACTGGGTTCCAATTAAAGTCCCTGGATCCACAAGCTCTTACATAATATATCTATACTAGCTGCCACATAATCACGATGCTTGTTTAATGATTTTTAAGCACAGGGAAAGAAATGAACATTTGAAAAAATTCATCATTCAGTACGCACCGCCTGCTCATGTGCCGCCCCCAACTCCTCACCTGAGTCGCGTTCGTCTGTGTACGGTCCACATGCACGTCTGAGCCATGTTGACTTTTCATTGTTCTTTGTGGTTCCGGCTGCTTTTCTATATATAATCCACCAAGTCACCTGACCATGGTAGTAGCGGGGGGTTGTGGGGGGTGTGTGTACAAAGGGCAGGGACGTAATCAGTGGGAGCGTATGAGCCACACTTACTGGGAATTCCTCGTTCGTGGGGAGCAATTGCAAGCCCCGGTTTCCATCACAAATGAGGTTCAACGGCTTACCCACGCCTCTCTGCGCCGGGTAGACACACGTTGATCCATTCAGTGTAGTGCGCGTGCAGTACCGGACATCCAAAGGGCATCTCACGTGGCTGAAAGCCACTTGTCCTTCTTCATTTTCAGAATTAACCAGACAAATCGCTCCACCAACTAAGAGCGGCCATGCACCACCACCCACAGAATCGAGAAAGAGCTATCAATCTGTCAATCCTCTCCGTGTCCGAGCTGGGTGAGGTTTCTCTTGTTGAGTCAATTTAAGCGAAAGGCTCCACACCTGGTGGTGCCCTTCCATCAATTCCTTTTAAGTTTTAGCTTTGCAACCATACTCCCCCCGGAACCCAAAGACTTTGGTTACCCGGTTGGCTGCCTGGTGGGTCAAGGGAATGACGCCGCCGGATCGCCAGTTGGCATCGTTTATGGTCCGAAATACGACGGTATGTGACCGTCTTCAAACCTCGACTTTCGTTCTTGATTAATGAAAGCATTCTTGGCAAATGCTTTCGCTCTCGCTCATATTGTTTGCGTGCGTGGCTCTGTCGTGTATGTGCCATGGTCTGCTGCTTAGTGAATTGTTGATGGACTCGGCTCTGTCAGTTGGCGGGTGTTGCTCTGTCTTGCATGCGTCTTGCTTGCCATGGACTTAGTGAATTCTTAGAATTGCTGGGCGTGGCTCTGTGAGCTGTCGTCCTATCCCATGGTCTTAGAGTTGGTGGGCGTGGCTCTGTGTTGTCGGTGGGCGTGGCTCTGTTAGTATCCCATGGTTGTCTTGTCTGTTCTATCAGTTTAGTGAATTATATATATAGATCATTCCAATCTATGAAATCCCAGAAGTACTGGGTGCAAAGTAGGACATGCCACTGTGGTATAGCAGGTCAAAAAAAGGGCCAGGGTTTAAATCCGTACAGCCGTGTCGTTCTCCATGGGCACGATTGCACGGCCGCGGGGAGTTAATGGGGTAGTTGGAGTGAGTCGCACCTGCACATGTGGGTGCGATCATTCTCAATTGCTTCATTGGCTTCCTGCGGCGTGTGATTAAGGCGCTGCGCCCATGGAGGCGCGGGTGGATGTATATATACACGGGTTGGCACCAGGAAAGGGGGAATGAATCGAGAAATCGGGATGGACAGAGGAAAAGGAGGTTAAAGGACGGGAAAGAGCAGTCTTAGCAGGAGGATCTGGCCACCTGGAAGGAGGAACAGAATGAGCTGGGGCCCCGCGAAGGAGCGTTTGGTTGTGGCGTTCGCCCCCACTGAATGTTCGCTTGGAGTGGGATGAGCAAGGCAGGTGTCCTCCCGAGGGATCTGAGGAGCGACTACGTGAGCGCGAAGGAAGAAGGGAGGAGAGCCGACCTCGGGCGGTCTGGCCGTGATGTCCTTAAGGCAGACAAGATGGAGGTCGGCCGAAAGGAGCTCATTGCTGTTGGGTCTCCGCTGGATACGCGAGTTATGGGTGAGCTGGGGAGAATGACGGAAGGAGGTGTGCTAAGATCGTGAAGAGTGAGACTGCATTTTTAATCTCGGATTTTAAAGGATTTATTTATTGTTTTTATCCCCACTTTCCACTGTTTTTATGGATTATTTATCAAAACTGTGATGCATTGCACTTTTTGTTTGGACCCTTTTGATTTTTGTGTAATAAAAGCACTTTGGCATTTTTGCACTATCCCCTGGCTTCATTGGAGAATTGTCCTCCTTTGTCGGCTCATCTCTGATTACTGATGGTGTCGGGTTCAAGAGCTCCCAGCAATCGGATGGGAGCGTGGAGCGAACCCGCACTGTCACAGCCACCAGTCCATCAATGAGCTCACTCCTGTTCCCACTTGAGCCAGTTTGGGTTTGTTGGTTAAGATGCGTCTTTGAGTTTAACCCCTGGGGGTGGAGGTCCCAGAAGGAAAACACAGGGAGAACAGGCTGTACCATTTCAGGTGACTGGAGAACTTAACCCCAGATGTTGCTGGTCGATATCTACAGATGTGCTATAGAAAGCCAAAGAACCTGCCATTTTAACACACACACACAGTAGGGCCAATTCACCTACACTCCATGTCTTTGGGCCGTGAGAGAAAACCCACACAGACACGGAGAGAACATGCAAACTCCTGTCATTTATATTATGTTCATCAATTTGAGATACCTAAATGAAACCTTATATGTTTATGGACTTGTAAGGTATTTTAGCCAAATTATTTCCTTCATTGTAAAATTCTGGGCAGGCCAATGGTATAAACAGAGAGCTATAGGAGTTTCATGGAGTTAAGAGACCCTTTTGTCACATAATCAGCTAACGTTTTTTCTTAAGAGTGTCTTTAAATGCAAATCCATATTACTAACAGAGAATGGTAAACCGGATATGGAAGCAGGTACATGCCAATGGACGCAGGAGACATAGTAAAACAAGAGGAGTCAGCGCCCCGCCCCAGAGTGAAACAGGACAGATTACGGAGTCCACAAAGGTTCACAAATCAAACCCGAGATAGTAAGGAAACGCATCTGAAACCGAAAACTGTCTCGGCTCCAAATCCAAACAGCTCAACAACTAACACGGCTAGAGCAACGAGCCCGCATGGACAGATACAATGAACGTAGACGCCTACAACGCGCGTCTCAAACTGCGGAGGCAAAGCAGGCACGGGTTCAAAATGAAAGAGCTCAAGTGACCGTGATACAAAAACGAGCCCACGTGGATATAATTAATGAACGCAGGCGCCTACAACGCGCGTCTGAAATGCCGCAAACCAGGCAGGCACGGCTCCAAAAAGAAAGAGCTCGACTGACCGAGATACAAAGTGAAACGGGAAACACTACGGAGTGCGCAGTGGTCCACAATGCACCGCATAATAGTACGGAAGGAGCTCCGTATTAACAGTGGGGGGCCCCAGAGTGACATGGGCGAACGCTCCGTATTAAACGTACGTCATCCTCACACGTTCAAACTATACAGCATAGGTGAATCACATTACAGTGATGCATTATTGACAGTACAACCACAGAAATCGCTCCGTATTAACAGTAAGTGCAATTATTCATATTAATAACGGTACACAACGGAGAACTACTGGAGTCACGATCACGTCTCCAAAACTATACAGCTCCACTAACACAGGGACACCTACAACGCGCGTCTCAAACCACGGAAGCAAGGCAAGCACGGGTTCAAAACAACGCAGGCGCCTACAACGCGAGCCTGAAACTGCGGAAGCAGAGCAGGCACGGGTTCAAAATGCCGGGGGTAGGCGAGCGAAGCGAGCAGGGGCAGAGCCCCCTTCTAAATGAATAAACGAAAGCCTGCTAATACAGCCCAATTCCTACATATTTTCTGTGTAAACCCATGCAATAAAAAGCCCGGGGTCCTAGAAACTATTGAAATCATCAGGAAAAAAAATTAGAGATGTCAGGTAATTGAAAGGAACTACTCTGGGCATCCTCTCGCAGGTTTCATTTTGCCGACTTGCTCGCCTCGCTTGTATATTAGTGGCAGGAGGAAAAGTAAAAGGGAACCCGTTTGCCGATGTGCTCGTCTCTTTTGTTAAAGATTTTCTTTTCTCGGCAGTTTTACTTTGACAACAGGGTCGCTTTCTTCTTGCGACTCGTTAACTTGGGGCCGCCTTGCCAGCTCTTTGAGCTTTATGCTGTAGTAGCCTTGCACTTCTGGGCCGGACAGACAGGCACACTCACACACTTCCACGTGTAGACATTTAGTTTTCTGCTTCCTAGGATTCAGAGCCCTTACCCCGACCTCCACCTCTCACGTCTGGGCGGGACAGAGACGCACACACAGACGTTTATATACAAGATTGGCTCCTCTCAGGCACTTCTTTTTCTGAGACCATCTTGAAAACAGATGACCGTCCCCCTTGACCTTCTCAAATTTCTAAATTCACTGTTTGGTATCCAAACCCTTTATATTTCACTCTCCTCGGTCTTGATTCCTTTCACATGTCTCCCAGTTTTTTATGTAGGGGTCTACCAGAGAAGCAAAGTGAGTGGTGGGACCCCGACTTACAGCCTCACCTAAGGCAGCAAAAATGCCCCAGCCGGCCCTACATGTTCTCCATGTTCTAAAGTAAGGCATCAGCCATGCAACTCTAAAAAACCCAGTATCTAAGATGTCGGGTTCAAGGGCAGGGAAAACTGCTTGGAAGTAGAGCAGTGGGACCAAGTGTCCCAGTAGGGTAGTTCATAATTAATGTATATTTCGGATGTCCAAGGTTATCTCCATTCTGACATGAAAAGAAGGTGAAAGATGCAATGTTTTAGCTGTACAGGTGCATCTCAATAAATTAAAATTTCACCATCATGTCTGGCAAAGCTACTTTGTCTCAAAATAAATGAATCACGGGTTGGCCCAGGCCACCGAGCCACAACGTTTGTCAGTCTCCTCTTGGCATCACAGATGACTTGTGTGTTAAAAGAATGTCTATCTATCACATGGTGCCTTTCATGTCTGTCTGTCTGTCTATCATATAGTGCTTTCTATCTATCTATCTCTATCTATCGGTCGGTCGATCGTGCCTTTCACTCTATCTATCGGTCGATCGATCGTGCCTTTCACTCTATCTATCTATCCTCATCTCCAGACTTTGCTATCATTTTTTTATGGTTTTCTCTACTGGTATTACTGCTTTTTAATAAAAACACCCTGTTGCTTTTAACTTTCTATACTTTTGTCTTCATATCTGGAATGATTGAGGTAATATTTTAAGAGCACCTGAAGCAGTCGGGAAGTGGCATATGATCCAAACTACAAAGTTAACTGAGCTGCCGATTGAGGAGCTCTGTCCAATAATGATCAGTATGTTAAAGTGAAACATTCACTGGTTGGTACATGACCTATGGCCAGGGATGTGGAGCCTTTGTACTGTATGTTTGAATATATTTCTTGGATACCAAAGGTAACATTTAGGTCTGAGATATGATATCTAAGACGTCGCACGTTGTTCGTGCCTATGATAAGTAAGTCTCCTAGAGTACGAGGGAAAGCAGACTGTGCATGTGTTTGTTCATATGGTACTTGTGCGGGTTAAAGTACGAAAGAATAACATGCATGTGTATGTGTCTTTGATATGGTACTTAGAAATGATGACATTAGAGGATCAGCTCAAGTTGGACGGTTGGGAGACAAAGTCAGAGAGGCCAGATTGCGTTGGTTTGGACATGTGCTGAGGAGAGATGCTGGGTATATTGGGAGAAGGGTGCTAAGGATAGAGCTGCCAGAGAAGAGGAAAGTCTAAGAGGAGGTTTATGGATGTGGTGGGAGAGGACATGCAGGTGATGGATGTAACAGAACAAGATGCAGAGGACAGAAAGATATGGAAGAAGATGATCTGCTGTGGTGACCCCTAACAGGAGCAGCCGAAAGAAGAAGAAGATGGTACTTTTGTGGTTAGGGTCTGTGTATATGCGTATATCTGTGTGTGTGTGTGTTAATCTTAAGGTGAGACAGTAGACCAACCCGCTAACGGGGTTGTTGAAAATAAGTAAAGGGTATATAGAAGGAAATATCACTATAATACCGTCTCCACTCATTTGTTAGATTTTATATTTTTATGATTCTGTGTTGGGACTTTGACTTGGATTATCGTCGTTGCAGGCCGTTCTGTTTTGCCTTTGTGCTCTATAGAGGTTTATTATGGTTGGAATATATCTTTTATTTAAAAAAGATTTAGCATTATGCTTATTGTTAGCAAGAGTTTGACTGCCATATTCCCCCTCTAGTGGGCATTATTGGAAGTGCTTTGTAACTCTTTGGTGCTTGGGACTCTACGTTCACGACAGAGATGTAGAACATTTTACCAAAAAGTGCTGTAAAAAACTTCCTTGTAATAAATGCAATGAAAACTAACGAGGTAGTCATTGATTATAGGGGAAAATAAAGAAAAAGACCGACATATGGAAACAAATGGCGAACTATCCATCCATTTTCCAACCCGCTGAATCTGAACACAGGGTCACGGGGGGGTCTGCTGGAGCCAATCCCAGCCAACACCGGGCACAAGGCAGGAACCAATCCCGGGCAGGGTGCCAACCCACCGCTGGACACACACAAACACACCCACACACACACCAAGCACACACTAGTGCCAATTTAGAATCACCAGTCCACCTAACCTGCATGTCTTTGGACTGTGGGAGGAAACCGGAGCGCCCGGAGGAAACCCACGCAGATACGGGGAGAACATGCAAACTCCACGCAGGGAGGACCTGGGAAGCGAACCCGGGTCTCCTAACTGCGAGGCAGCAGTGCTACCCACTGCGCCACCGTGCCAATGGCGAACTAGTATTTTGATTTAGGGGTGGAGACTAATAAACAGGGTGGCACAGTGGCGCAGTGGGTGGTGCGGCTGCCTCACAATTAGGAGACCCGGGTTCGCTCCCCGGGTCCTCTCTGCGTGGAGTCTGCATGTTCTTCCCGTGTCTGTGTGGGTTTCCTCTCACAGTCCAAAGACATGCAGGTTAGTTGCATTGGAGATTATAAATTGTCCCTAGTGTGTGCTTGGTGTGTGTGTGTGTGCCTTGTGGTTGGCTGGCGCCTTGCCCGGGGTTTTTTTTCCTGCCTTGCGCCCTGTGTTGGCTGGGATTGGCTCCAGCAGACCCCGTGACCCTGTAGTTAGGATATAGCAGGTTGGATAATGGTTTGTTGGTTGACTAATAAACAGTTAAGATACAGTGAAAATGCTTTGGATACAGCTAACAAATTCCAGATAAGGCTGTCGCTCTTACGTGAAGTGAACGTCTATAGTGTGAACTGGCACATTCTTCACATGTTTTACTTATCAGTTCCGCAGAACATTTTTTTTCTCTTGCTTAACATGCCTGCCGAAGACAAAGTCAAACTCCAGTGTCTGATTAAAGCAGCGAGTCGGGTCAGTGTGGCACGAGTAAAGGTCAATGCAACAATTATATCAGGATCTGCGACTGTATTTATCAAGAGTCTCCGAGTAGGAAAACTGTACCCTAACGGGCTCAAAATTCTCAGAGGGCCTCAAATGTGGTCCCGTTCTTATCGATTTATTTATTTTATTTATTTTTTTAATCAATTTTCCTAATTTCTGAAACTACTCACTAGGATTTAGGAGAACTCGTGAGCTCTCCTCACTCTCTGGGAGCTGCCAGACAGTGGCGTTCAGGCAGAGATCGGCACACACATCCCAGGAAAGGCTGCATGTTTTGGAAATGCTGGACAGCAATGAATTCTTATAAAAGATCTCTATCTGAGAGAGACGGAATCATATTCATAACAAATCTTGTTAATTTCATGATTGATTCATCTACACATGAAGAAGCCATGCACTGCCAGCCAAAAATGAAAGTGTTGGTATTGTTTTGGCCACAGGGAAAATGTAGCTTTGCAACGGCAATGATTTGGGTATGTCCCAACCAACCATTTCTTCAATTTTTGCACCGAACTTTGATTGTCCTTACGATGCAATTAATAGAACATTTGAGCAATGTAGACGAGAACAGGCCATTCAACCACACACATCTCGCCAGTTCTGTCAACTTCATTCTTCCAAAATAACATCAAGTTGAATTTTGGAGGTAACCTAAGGACCTCCTGTCTACCACGTTACCTGGTCACTTATTCACATGTCTGTGGTTCTCTGTGTCAAGAAAAACGTTTTAATGTTTGTGCAAAATTTCTCCTTCACAAGTTTCCAACTGTGTCCCCGTGTTCTTGATGAACGCATTTTAAAGTCACCGTCTCGATCCACTGGTCTAATTTCCTTCATAATGTTAAACACCAGTCATGTCTCCTCTTCATCACTGTGAAGGCTCAGCTCTTTTAATCTTTCCTCCTAACTCATCCCCTGTAGCCCTGAATCAGCCTAGTTGCTTCTCTCTGGATCTTTTCTAGTGCTGCTATGTCCTTTTTGTAGCCCGGAGACCAAAACTGCACACAGGACTCCAGATGAGGCCTCACCAGTGTGTTATAAAGCTTGAGCAGAACCTCCTGTGACTTGTAGTCCACACATCAAGGCGCTATATAACCTGACATTCTGTTAGCCCTCTTAATGGCCTCTGAACACTGTCTGGCAGTTGATAGCGTAGAGTCCACTACAACTCCTAAATCCTTCTCTTGAGGTGGACTCTCGATTTTCAGACCTCCCATTGTGTATTCGACCCTCACATTTTTACTTCCTATGTGTAATTCTTTACATTTACTTACAATAAATGGTTAAACGTCTTAGCTCTTATCATCTTTCCTCATAATTCATCCCCTGTAGCCCTGGACTCATCCTAGTCACTCTTCTCTGGACCTTTTCTAGTGCTGCTATGTCCTTTTTGTAGCCTGGAGACCAAAACTGCACACAGGACTCCAGATGAGGCCTCGCCAGTGTGTTATAAAGCTTGAGCAGAACCTCCTGTGACTTGTACTGCACAAATCAAGGCGCTATATAATCTGACATTCTGTTTGCCTTCTTAATGGCTCCTGAACACTGTCGGGAAGTCAATATCTTAGATTCTACTACGACTCCTAATTCAACTTTCAGACCTCTGAGACAGAATTGGGCGCTGCTCTAATTAAACAAGTAATTGTGCAAGTTGTTTCATTACGCACATTCAAATCTTTTTCTCGGAGAGTCGCAGATGGAGCGATCCTTACGGATGACACTGCAGTTGTGGCCCACTGGGCTGGCTACTTTGAGCAGTTGTTCAAAGCTGATCCTCCGGCTAGAATGCTGGACCTCTCTGGGTCTGTGGTTCTTGAGGCTAATCCTTCAATTAGCTGTGAACCCCCCAGTCTCATTGAGATTGCACAGGTGGTGAACCCGCTGAGGGTAGGGAAGGTTGCAGGGATCTTGCGAGTGTCCTGATAAAAACCCAGAGTCAGGCCTTTAATGAGCTCTTGGGCATGGCCATTGGCAGTGTGTCAGTCTGCAGAGAGAGTGTCGACCTCGTTGAGGGATTTACTTACCTCCGCAGTGACATTCATGTGACTCTGGTGACGCTTCCTATGAAGTCAGTAGATGGGTTGGGAGAGCATGGGGGATCATGGGGTCGCTGGAAAAGGGGTATGTGGTGCTCCTGATGCCACTGCTAAAGGACGAAGGTCCAAGTCTTTTTAGAGTCCTGGGGCCTCATGTATAAACGGTGCGTACGCACAGAAATGTTGCGTACGAACCTTTCCACGCTCAAATCGCGATGTATAAAACCTAAACTTGGCGTAAAGCCACGCACATTTCCACGGTAACTCATTCCTTGGCGTACGCAATTTATCCGCCCGGTTTTGCAGACTGGCGGCACCCAGTGTCAAAGCAGTGCTACTGTTCCTGTGTGGTTACCCTTTCTTAGATCCACATCCACGGCGGCGGCTTTATCAAATACACTGAAATTAACCGCATATCGTTCATAAATTTAATGCATCTGATTGTAATTAACCTGTATCAATATAATGGTCCACAGAATGGTCAAACTACTGTTCCTGTGTGCTCATCCTTTCTTTCTTAGCTCCACATTCCTGACGCGGCTTTATAAATACACTGAAATTAACTGCATATTGTTTATTAGTGTAATGCATCTGATTGTAATTAACCTGTAGCAATATAATGGGCCAGGGAATAGCCATAGTATTCCAAATACCAGAACTGCTTTAGCGTTGTTACGCTCACTGCATCTTGTTCTTCTTTTTGCTGTTCCCGTTAAGGGTTGCCACTGCGGATCATCTTTTTCCATATTACTCTCACTGCACCACTCGGAGTATTTATATCACTGTATCTGAGTGTGAATCACAGCAGCAGATGATCGGAAAGAGAATGATCGGTATACAGTTTCAAGTACACACTACCTCAACCACGGCAAAAAGCGTCAAACCCTTTCCTGTACGGACCTCGCGTTTCACAAACAGTTTCATCCCAAGAACTATAAACGCACTCAATCACCTCACTGTAAACTTGCACTACAGTTATAATATTGCACAACCTGCGCCACTTTATAAAGCGCGTATGATGACACTATCATTTTTAAGATGAAATGCAGCAAAATATGTTGCTTATAGTATACAGATAAAACTTTAACTTCATTTAAATAATCTGTATTGCTAATAATTAAACGTGAGGACATGGTGCCGCAGCGTATAGCTACTTCAAGGATAGCTCCTGCCTTGCGCAGTATTTTTGCTGGTGCTGACGCGACACTGGAAGGATAGACGAATAGAATAATTAAACATGTACTACGAAGATATTTCAATGTTCCTTAAAAATTTTGAAGAATCGGCGTTCTAAGCTTACAAATGGCTTAACGTCTATTACAGAGCTGATTGTGTGGCGATTGGAGAAAGAAAAGTATGGACAGGAATTGGAGGTTAGTACGTTTGAAAGAGACAGTACTTCTGTAATAAATTATTTCATCGAAGGTCGCACATGGCGCAGCAAGCCTCTTGCGTGAGATATGAACAATCACTGCGCCACCGTGTTCCCATGTTTAATAACATGCTTTCATTCCTATCATCATGAAAATGATATCACGTATACATCTCAGTATTTTAATTATTCAGAGAGCTGTAATATCTCGAATGTAATGCATTCTGTGTCCTGAAAGAGAAAGAATGGAAGCACGTAGTGATTCACACACATAGAGCACATAAAAGATCGAACACAGAAAAAAGCATTTAACATGCTACTTGAGAAACTAGTAAAATAAACGATTTTAAGATGAAGTTTATGATGTTCTACTTTAATGGCAAAATAAACTACGTGATTAAAGTGGAAATTTCGAGATTAAAGTTGACATTTCGTGCTTTTTTCCCCACTGTGTGCCTGTGTTTTTTGTTTGTACCCTAATACGCTTTCATATGACACTCAGACGGTGGGCTACGACTTGCCTTTTCACAGCGACTTTAATATGTGATTTCTTTTTTATTTCGGGCACTGTGCGACTTTGTGAATTTGATCTTTCGAGTTTTTCCGACACTCTGTCACTCGATCAGCTTCCTTTTGTTGATTATACCACTGTTTAAACCAACAAATAGTACGTTTTTCCTTTGCCTCCACTTGGTATTCGCTGAAATTCTTATATTTTCCCCTGTGCTTTTCCCATTGTCTTTTCACAGAAGGCTATTTATATTGATTTGCATATTCAAAGAGGCGTAATTCTGGGAGGAGTTGGGGCGGGACAGAAGGCGCGTGCACGTGCGTTACTTTTCACGCAAATCGGGATTTATCTAGTGGAAGAATGTGAAAGTATGCGTGCGCACAGATTCCTGCATCTGGATTTTTCTGTGAGTACGCACAATCCCGCTTTTGTGCTTACGCCATGTTATAGTGTGAGTTCTATGCACGGCGTTATACATGAGGCCCCTGGTGCTTCCTGTTTGTGAGACATGGACACTATCCAGTAACCTGAGATGATGACTGGACTCCTTCAGTACTGTGTCTCTTTCGAGAATCCTTGGGTGCCACTGGTTTGACTTTGTGTTGTTCGTGGAGTCCCAAATGAGGCACATGACCTGCATTGTGAGAAAGCATCAGTTACGGCACTACGGCCATTTGGCGCATTTCCCTGAGGGAAACCGAGGGAGATCCTCATTGTTGGGGATCCGAGTGGCTGGACCAAGCCAAGGGGTCGCCCACATAACACCTGGTTGCGGCAGATAGAGGGTCATTTCTGGAGGGTGGGACTGGACTGCGTGTCTGCCTGGGGGGTTGCTAACCAGGACCCCGAGCTGTTTCACCATGTGGTGGGCGCGGCAGTGGGCTATATCAGTGCATGCTCCCCAACTTGTTATATTTGTTCTTGTGTCAACATGCACATGCATGCTGTTTCAGAGTTTATGTTGCAGTTTGATAAAATATTTCTTCTTCTTTCAGCTGCTCCCATTAGGGGTTGCCACAGCGGATCATCTTCTTCCGTATCCTCATGTCCTCGTCATCTTGCCTCTGTCACACCCGTCACCTGCATGTCCTCTCACACCACATCCATAAACCTTCTCTTAGGCCTTCCTCTTGCCTGGCAGCTCTATCCTTGGCATCCTTCTCCCAATATACCCAGCATCTCTCCTCTGCACATGTCCAAACCAACGCAATCTCGCCTCTCTGACTTTGTCTCCCAACCGTCCAACTTGAGCTGACCCTCTAATGTCCTCATTTCTAATCCTGTCCATCCTCATCACACCCAATACAAATCTTAACATCTTTAACTCTGCCACCTCCAGCTCTGTCTCCTGTGCCACCGTCTCCAGCCCATATAACATAGCTGGTCTTACTACCGTCCTGTAGACCTTCCCTTTCACTCTTGCTGATACCCGTATGTCACAAATCACTCCTGAGACACTTCTCCACCCATTCCACCCTGCCTGCAGATTTTGTTCACATATAACGCCTTTCCCAGGCACTTTCATGGCACTTATACAACAGGGCACTTGTACTTATCATTGTGTTCTGTCAAGATAAGCAAATCCAATCTGAGCAAAAAATTTAAATTGAGCACTGAAGCTTGTAATGTGAACGTCACGTAAATATACCGGCACCGACGTCTTTAATATAAATCAGACTAAGTAATGGGCCCAGGACAAACCCCTGAATACTCCATTGATGACCTCATTCTCCTCTTATCTGCAATTCTTTGTCTCAGGCCTGTTAACCAACTCGAGCTCCAATTTTGTAGGTCACCTCAGATGACGTCAAGCTTTTAGTTTCAGAATTAATCTTCAGTATGGGACGGGAGCAAAGGCTTTGTGAAAGTCAGTCACTTCTGTCGTATGCTTTGAATTTGTCAACTACTACAGTAGCCTGGTTAAAGAAAATCTAAAAGATTTGTTTGGCAAGATCAACCTCTCACAAACACACACTGACTTTTATTTGATATACAGTTGAACCTCGGTTATTGAACATAATTTGTTCCTAATGGCTGTTGAGGAACTGAATTGTTTGAAAACTGAAACCATTTTCCCTAATGGAAAATACAGTGAAAATCGTTTAACATGAAACTGAGGGGACTGAAATATTTTTTCATGTTAAAAGAATTTCGTGTTAAAGAATATTACAAAAAAACCACACAGTATATTCAACAAAATTAAGTTTATTAGAGTACATTTTATTTACATAGATATGTATATATGCATGTATTTAATAAAAATGGGAGCATTCTGAGATCTCGCTTGTTGGAACCAAACAAGTAAAGCCATCTCTAAATCCTCGTGCTTGGCCGTTCTCATCCGTTTTCACTCTGGCTCAAACTTACTCCGTTCAAACATTTCCGTAATTTGCTCTCTTTTTTTTAATTACTGTATTGTTGATAATGTAGAGTTAGCAATATCAAAATCTTTACAGATTTCCGTTTTCGTCTTCTGTTTTTGATCAACAGCCTTAAGAAGCTCCATCTTCATTTTAAGCGAAATAGCAGTTTGCTTTCCCCCTAAGCTCTTTGCTATTGTGCTCGTAAAAAAATTCTTCTAAAATAGAAAAAAAAAAACGCAAACCAAACTCACTGATTTTTACTCACACTGCGATGTACTTGTCACCGAATTCCAAGGCTAACTGATGAGAGATGAGATGTTTTTGTGTGGCGTTTGTAGGGGTGGAGGGTGAAAGTAGCTTAGATGAACAAAATTGGCTCGTGTCACAGGCTATTCCGAGGGTATTTCAAAGCCAAGTTAGCCTCCTTTCTACGAAACATGTGAAACCACCTCTCTTTCATTTCGCACCCCTCTTAAATCTCGCCTGCGCGGCTGGTGTTTTCCGTATTTTGTTCATTCCCAGAAGGGAAATCTCTTCGTGTTAAGCGATTTTCGTTTCGTGTTAAAAGAAAAACGTGCATGAAAATACATAGTAGTTTGTCGGGACCGTTGTATTATTTCGTGTTAACCGATATTTCGTCTTAAGCATTTTCACGTTAAACGTATTTCACTGTAGATTAATCCGTTCCCAAACCCCAGATGATTGCTTATTTCAACCTTTATAACAGTACTTCATGTGTAAAATCATAGACAGAAGCAATGAAAATGCATAAAATCTTACACAAAACAATAAACACAATACAGTGACCTTGAATGTGGCATGGTTGTTGGTGCCAGACAGTATTTCAGAAACTGCTGATCTGCTGGGATTTTCACACACAACCATCTCTAGGGTTTACAGAGAGTGGTCCGAAAAAGGCGAAAATATCCAGTGAGCAGCAGATCTCTGGGCCTTTTGGATGCCAGAGGTAAGAGAAAAATGGCCAGACTGGTCTGAGCTGATAGAAAGGCAAGAGGAACTCAAATAACCAACCGAGGTATGCAGAAGAACATCTCTGAACACACAACACGTCGAACCTTGAAGCAGGAGACCACACTGGGTGCCACTCCTGTCACCTAAGAACAGGCAACTGAGGCTACAGTTCCCACGGACTCACCAAACCTGCATAATAGAAGATTGGAAAAATGTTGCCTGGTCTGACGAGTCTCGATTTCTGCTGCAACATTCAGAATGTTGACAACATGAAAACATCCATCCAAAGTCAAAGTCAATGTGAACTTTACTGTCATCTCAACCATATACAAGTATACAGATAGATGAAATTGCGAAGCTCAGGGTCCACAGTGTAACAACATGACGTGCAAATAATAAATTAAAAATAGAATTAAAATTTAAATTTAAAGTTAAAACACAAACAAGACATTGTGCAAAGACAAAGAAGTAGCAGCAATATTGACGTGTAATTAGCAATGTGAACATTGATGCAATGTATGATATTTGCAATCTAGATACATATAGTCAATAGATATGTAATGTAATAAATAAATAATATAGTTAATACAGAAATGATCAGTGTATGATAATAGTTGTTTAAGATGTGTAAACAATGACAGGTCAGAATGTTTCAAAGCAGAAGGATATCAAAGTGCAAAATCCTTAAAGGTCAGTATGAGATGTTCAGTTCTTCTCTACCTGCACACTCGTCTTTACAGGACAGTGGCTCGCATGTATAAAAGTTCTGTTTTTAGTGGTGGTTGAGGCCGTGTGGAAGGTCCCAAGGGGCAGCCTGGTGTTAAGGAGTCTGACAGCTTGGGGGTAAAAACTCTCCTGCAGCCTGGCAGATCTGGCTCTGATGCTGCAGTATCTTCTCTTGGATGGCAGAAGTGTGAAAAGTCCATGTGAGGGGTGTAAGGGGTCCTGCTCAATGCTGCAGGCCTTGTGGACACTGCATTTGTAAAATATGTCCTGTAGTGAAGGGAGAGGCACCCCAATAATGTTCTCTGCTGTCTTCACTATCCTTTGCAGGCGCTTGCGGTCGGATATGTTGTAGTTGCCATAATAGAGAGTGATGCAGCTGGTCAGAACACTCTGTGGTGCCTCTGTAGAACATGGTGAGGATGGAAGGGGGAAGACTTGCTCGCTTCAGCTGCCTCAGGAAGTGTTGTCTCTGCCGGGCTTTCTTGATTAGTGATGAGGTGTTGTGTCCACGTAAGTTCCTCGGTTATGTGCACACCAAGGAACTTGGTACTCCTAACAGTCTCCACATGTAAACCGTTGATGCTGAGTGGGATGTGGGCAGGATGTGATTTTTCTGAAGTCCACGATTATCTCTTTTGTCTTGTCGACATTGAGAGATAGATTGTTGTCTTCACACCATGCGGACAGCCGTTCCACCTCATCTCTGTATGCTGTTTCATCATCCCCTGCTCATCAGTCCCAGCACCGTCATATCATCCGCAAACTTGATGATGTGGTTGGTGTTATGCGTGGCTGTGCAGTCGTGAGTTAGCAGGGTGAAGATCAGTGGACTAAGCACACAGCCCTGCGGTGCTCCAGTTCGCAGTGTGATGATGCTGGAGGTGTTTCAGCCCATCTGAACTGACTGGGGCCACTCTGTCAAGAAGTCCAGGATCCAATTGCAGAGGGTGATGTTCAGGCCCAACCTGCTCAGTTTTACAACCAGCTTTTGAGGGATGATTGTGTTGAAGGTGAAGCTAAAGTCTATGAATAACATCCTGACATATGTGTCTTTTTTTATCCAGATGTGTCAGAGAGAGGTGAAGGGCAGAGCATATGTATCAACGGTTCAGGCTGGTGTTGGTGGTGTAATGGTGTGTGTGGGGGAGATTTTCTTGGCACACTTTGGGTTCCATAGTACAACTGAGCATCATTTTAAATGCCACAGCCTACCTGAATACTATTGCTGACCATGTCCATCCCTTTATGACCGCAGTGTACTCCTGTTCTGGTGGCCACTTCCAGCAGGATGTCACAAAGCTCAGCTTATCTTGGACTGGTTTCTTGAACATGACAAATGAGTCCATTGTACTGAAATGGCCTCCACAGTCCCCAGATCTCAATCCAGTAGAGCACCTTAAGGATGTGGTGGAACGGGAGATTTGCATCATGGAAATGCAGCTAACAAATTTAGAAGCAATGCGTGATGCTGTCATGTCAATATGGAACAAAATCCATGAGGAATGTTTCCAGCATCTTGCTGAATTTATGGCCCAAAGAATTATGGCAGTTCTGAAGGCATAAAGGGGTCAAATAAAGTACTAGCAGGGTGTACCTAATAAAGTGGATGGTGATTGTATATTCCATCCATCCATTTTCCAACCCGCTGAATCCGAACACAGGGTCACGGGGGGGTCTGCTGGAGCCAATCCCAGCCAACATAGGGCACAAGGCAGGAACCAATCCCGGGCAGGGTGCCAACCCACTGCAGGACACATACAAACACACCAAGCCCACACTAGGGCCAATTTAGAATCGCCAATCCACCTAACCTGCATGTCTTTGGACTGTGGGAGGAAACCGGAGCGCCCGGAGGAAACCCACGCAGACACGGGGAGAACATGCAAACTCCACGCAGGGAGGACCCGGGAAGCGAACCCAGGTCCCCAGGTCTCCCAACTGCAAGGCAGCAACGCTACCCACTGCACCACCGTGCCACCCTGATTGTATATTACCATGCAAAATTATGGAAACAATGGAGAGAAAAAAAAAAACAAACAAATGTACATCTTTGAGGTTTAGGAGCAAAATCTGAGCATGGAGAAAATGTGCAAACTCCATACGGTGACTCGGCACAAGATGTGAATTTGGGACGCTTCATCCCACTGTCTGCTGCTCCTTTGGTCTGAATATATACAGTACAGTTTGTTTCGGTTTTCGTCAGTGTGACTTTAAGTGGTTGGTATTTCTGGATTGAATGAGGGGCCGATGCTGGGAATTTTCTATATTTGTGTTCCGTCTGAGGGGCGGCGTCGGGGCGTCCACTACATCCATCACTCTTCACTTGATGTTGCTCTTCGCTGTCCTCCCCAGACCTTCTGCTTACATTTACGCCTGCCATTCACCTACACATTGCTGGTCTTAACTGCTTCATCTGTCTCACTATTCCTTCTAACCACATTTCTTACTGCCACGTTTCGTTCTTCCTTCCTTCCTTCCTTCCTTAGTGTTAATGTCTCTCAATATATCACTCATGTTTATCTTAATGATCTTCCTGAGCTTTCATTTCACACACCCAGCTAATAGATCTCCTCTATGGTTGAGGATGTGACTGTGGACTTCATCATCACACCTTCATCTGTCTGAAAAGTCCATCCATCCGGTCTTGTCAACTTCATGAAATTATTTGCATGTCTGCTCCGATCAGTTAACAATAATACCCACAGGAGACCACTCTCACACATATTGACACGCACACACACACACACAGAGTATACGGTGCCTGTAGAAAGTTTTAACATTTTGGTACATGTCATTGAATCACAGTGTATACTTAATGTGATATTTTTCTTAATCTGTTCAGCCAAAAAAGACTCTATAATGTCAAAGTGAAAACCGATCTCTGCAGAGTGGTCTAAATTAAATGCAAATATAAAACACAAAACAGCTGATGGCATAAGTATTCACTCGCAAAACACCTCCAAGTCAGTGTTTAAAGCCAGAAGTAAACGAAGACTTTCCTGATGTTTACCAATGTGTTTCCTCTCAATTAAGAGCAGAGTTTGAACTGTGAAGCTGATTGCAGAAGGTGAGCTTTCCTAGACATTTTTAAGAGAGAAGTGCTGTGTGATTTGAAACGCGTGTCATATTGCTATTTAACGGATGCAGGAAGAATGGACGAAACACCGGGGGTGACCAATTTGATTTCATTTTGAAGCCAGTCATGCCTGTATTAAAGGGCACCTAAATATTAGTGTATACAGTCATCCCTCACCTATCGCGGGGGTTACGTTCCAGAGCCCCCCGCGATAGGTGAAAATCCGCGAAGTAGCGACCTATATTTTATTATTTATACATATTTTAAGGCTTTATAAACCCTTCCCACACTCTTATAAACCTTTCTCACTCTCTTGTTAACCTTTCCCACACTCTTATAAACACTTCCTATGCTCTTAAACACTTTCTACATTCTTAAACACCGCAGACCAACACTGCACGCTGCGATCAGACGTCAATATGTCTGCACTCGCTTTGTGAAGGGGGGCAGCTGAACTCACGCTGAGCAGAAATGGACTTTGTGCTGCTTCTGCCAAAATGCCTGCTTGTCGCTCTGCGCGTTCGGGAGGAGGAGGAGGAGGAGGAGTGGGGGTGTGTGAGGGCTGAACGCACGTTAGCTCAAACCCCCCTTCCCGAAGGTGCAGTAAGCTCCTGCCACTTCGCATTGTCAAGGGGGTGGGGAGCTGAATGAACGCGAAGGAGAAGTGGACTTTGTGCTGCTTGTCGCTCTGCGTGTCAATAATTTAAAAGCCTGTACAGCACCTATTTTCCTGTCTCACTGTCTTGTCTTGCGTGAAGTTAAAATGTTTTATAATAGTGAGATGTTACTCATATCCTTAGCCCGACATCCACATATCATATGTGTTAACACAGTGTGTTTTATAAGTTTACATGTGTTTAAAGCATGTGGGATGGGTATTTTAAGGCTTAAACTATAAAAATGTTTGTTTATATGGTCTTTCTATATCGCGGATTTTCTCCTGTTGCTGATGGGTCTGGAACATAACTTCCACGATAGGCGGGCAATCACTTGTATTTAAAAACCCGTGAAGTCGTGAATCCGCAAAAAGTGAACCGTGAGGGATTACTGTATCTATATATATATATATATATATATATATATATATATAATTTATTTATTTATTCATGGCATTCGTAGTCTGAATCACAATCTGATTGTATGGGTGGTTACCTACCAGGTAACGCTTGTGGTTGGTCAGCAAGTCGGCTAACATCTGCCACGGTGCCCTCTTTCAGTTGCGAGAAGCAGATCATACATGCTGTCAAATGAATGAACCACATGCTGTGGCGCAACATTAGAGGCTTCGCCACAAGCGCTGACGTCCGAGGTTCGATTCCCCGAGAGGGGGGTGCAGTGAGTGTGTACACCTGATGAGCCCAGAATTAGGGCGAAACATGTGTCGCATACTCTTTGCGTTATTTGACAGTAAACTATTTCAACCATACATACATACATACATACACAGTTTGTATGGTCTGGAACGGATTAATTGTATTTACAGTACATACAATCTTATAGGGAAATTACGTTCGGGTTGTGTCCAGAGATTTGGAACGAATTACAGTCGTGACCAGAGGTACCACTGTTTTTATGTTTTAGTGCTAATGACTAACAACAGAGATGCAGTCTGGACAGTTAATCAGCAGCTTTAGTCAGGGTGTGCTAAACTGAAGTCGTGAGTCTTCAGCCAGGATTTGAAAGCGGAGACCGAAGGTTAGGCGGTATACGACAGTGGGCGCTCCTTTTAAGCTGAACCTAGGAGTACGTCCGGTGACACTTTGTGGCTTGTTGTGGCTCTTCTGGGTTGTGCAGAAACCAGGAAGGTCATGCCCCCCTGGCAGCACCCTCTACCGTCACCCAAGGGCTGCACTCCAGAACTCCCAGTTCCCATGGACCCTGCAGGTCTCACCACTCCATCCTTCCTTCCGGTATCAGTCAGGACAGACATTTTAAGCCATCCCGGCCATATAGTGTCTGCAATCTGGCCATCCTTTCATTATGGCTTCCCAGCCGGGCGAGAAATCCTTCTCCATCCTGGCCGGGATGCCCATCTGTCCTCCTGGGCACTTATAGCTGAAAACTCTATGTATGTAAATTAAAAAAAAATAATAATCTTTTCGTATTCCTTATATTCCTAATTAATATTTTTGTTTCTTTACAGATATAAATGAACTGACAGAATATAAAAGATCCCTGGACGAGACCTATGTTGACGTAGCTGGTTATTCAAATTGCCCCAGGACTTCTGTTGCCAAGATGAGGATTAGCCGCAGATATGAGACTGTTGCCCTCTTCCTAGTTGGCTTTGTGTGTCTTGCGATTCTCCTATTTACCGATAACTTTGACAGTCTGTCGGGTTTTCATGACGAACAGTCACCTCCGCTGCAGAATGAAAGGCTGCTGGCCAACGATACCCTTGATGGGCCTCCCATAATCTTCCAAGAGATTCCTAAATGCACAGAGAACATGTCTTCGGCAAACATCTCTGGATTCTCCCAGCTTCCCAATCATATCAAGGATTTTTTACGCTACCGTCATTGTCGCCATTTCCCCATTTTAATTGACGCCCCCGAGAAGTGTGGCAAGACACCCAAAGACTCTTCCAACGTTTTCCTCCTGCTCATGATTAAGTCCTCGCCATTGAACTACGATAGGCGGGAGGTGATCCGAAAGACTTGGGGCAGAGAACGATTAGAAGATGGCGTCTGGATTCGTAGGATCTTTGTCTCCGGTGTCTCGGGAAATGAAGTGGATGCCCACAGGTATGGCTCGCTTTTACAAATAGAGAGCCTGGAACACAACGACATTTTGCAGTTTGACTTTATCGACTCCTTCTACAACCTCACGCTGAAGCAGATTCTGTTCCTACAGTGGATGGAATTGCGGTGCCCTCACATCCACTTCCTCCTCAATGGGGACGACGATATTTTTGCCAATACTGACAATATGGTAGAGTTTCTGAAAGGCCAGAAGGAGAATGACGGGGACAAACATCTCTTCACCGGCCACTTGATTAGTCACGTTGGCCCCATTCGAGAAGTCCACAGTAAATATTACATTCCCGTGCAAGTCCAAGAATCCAATTCTTATCCTCCATACTGTGGTGGCGGTGGTTTCCTCCTGTCCAGGTTTACAGCCAAGACGATCCACAATATGTCGCATGGGATCGAGTTATTACCCATCGATGACGTGTACATGGGCATGTGCTTACAAAAGGCGGCTTTAAAGCCCACATCCCATAACGGGGTCAAAACTGCGGGCTTCCATGTTCCTTCTCAGACCCTTGACGCCTTTGATCCCTGCTACTACCGTGAACTGCTTTTAGTACACCGATTCCTGCCCCACCAGACTGCTGTCATGTGGGCTAAAATCCACAATCCTCATGTCAAGTGTGGCATCTCGGTGACCCACGAGCTTCCCAAATGACGTTCCACAGTGGTGCAACTCGAAAGTGCTGATTAGTGAAGTGCGTGGACTGTTTAATTTCTACTGTAATAAATTTCCCAAAAGGCTTCTGCTCTCAGGAATCAATGCCATGATGTGTATCTGAGGCCCTCCGCTATCAAAACTTGGAATCACTTTTTGAGTTCATAGAAGTTAACTCTTGAAACCAAACTGAGCTTTGGTCCCTGGTCCAATCTGTGAAACTTTCACACCGTGCAATATAATTATTATTTTTTTTTTTTTCATCTGGGTGGTCTCAACTTTTGGTGGCAGAATTGTGGAAGAAGAGCTTCTGTGGGTGCCCTGTGGTGTTGAAATTCTGAATGTAGCCCGGAGTATGGGGGTGGAAGGGGTAATGATTACCCAGGACCCACTAGGATTGGATTAGTCGGAGCCTGGACTTGTTTTTGAGAGGATGGGGGCCCACAGAGACTGTATCTATATTGGGCCCAGTGCTCTGTGATACACCCCTGGCCGGAGTTTTGACAAAATAAAACGATCAAAAGACAAAAGAAAACATTTTTTTATTTTATTCTGTATTTCATCACATATGTTTGCAGCTGGCACTTTAAGTCTAATGAGTAAGTGAAGTTTACATTTTGCCTTACTGCAGCCTGGAGATGATGTGGGTGGATCATGGGGGGTGTAATATGTCCGTCATATTTGATTTTAGCGAATCACGTTGTTGCTCGCACACATCAATCAATCAATCAAAAGTTTGTTTTTTAAAGCCACTAATCATAAATGATAGTTGTAAAAATTGTTTGTGTAATCGCAATTACTACACTCAATAGTTACTGTTCCATAAGATTTTGGCACTGGTATGCTGCAGTCAAAGGCGTATCTTAAGATATAGCACTCCATCTTGTGTATTGTCTACCTCAGTGAAAGGACAGGCATCTGTCTGTGTGTCCATTTTGACTGCGTAGGTCTCTGTCAATCCAACAGGTGGCAGCATTTTATAACATTTTTAGTAATGAAATGCGTTGCACTTATCATTCAAACAGATGGCATGTCACAAACCTTTGTAGTAATAAAACAAATTGCATTTGATCATTCCAACTGGTGGTGCATCACAAACTCAATAAAATGCATTGCATTTGATCATTTCAACAGGTGGTTGGGTGCATCACAAAACTTTTTAGTAATAAAATGCATTTTATTTGTCATTTCAACAGAGGCACATCACAAACATGTATAGCAATAAAGTTGCATTGCAAATGATCATTCCAACAGGTGGTGCATCACAGACATTTTTAGTAACAAAATGCATTGCATTTGACCATTCCAACAGATAACGCATCACAAACATTTTCAGTAATAAAAATGCATTTTATTTGTCATTTCAACAGAGGCACATCACAAACATGTATAGCAATAAAGTTGCATTGCACATGATCATTCCAACAGGTGGTGCATCACAAACATTTTTAGTAATAAAATGCATTACATTTTCCACTCACAGATGATGCATCACAAACATTTGTAGTTATAAAGTGCATTACATTTGACCATTCCAGCAGGTGGTGCATCATAGACATTTTTAGTAATAAAATGCATTGCATTTGACCATTCCAACAGATGACGCATCACAAACATTTGTAGTTATAAAATGCATTTCATTTGACCATTCCAGCAGGTGGTGCATCACCGACATTTTTAGTAATAAAATGCATTACATTTTCCACTCACAGATGATGCATCACAAACATTTGTAGTTATAAAGTGCATTACATTTGACCATTCCAGCAGGTGGTGCATCATAGACATTTTTAGTAATAAAATGCATTGCATTTGACCATTCCAACAGATGACGCATCACAAACATTTGTACTTATAAAATGCATTGCACATGATCATTCCAACAGGTGGTGCATCACAAACATTTTTAGTAATAAAATGCATTACATTTTCCACTCACAGATGATGCATCACAAACATTTGTAGTTATAAAGTGCATTACATTTGACCATTCCAGCAGGTGGTGCATCATAGACATTTTTAGTAATAAAATGCATTGCATTTGACCATTCCAACAGATGACGCATCACCGACATTTTTAGTAATAAAATGCATTTTGTGTCATTTCAACAGAGGCACATCACAAACATGTATAGCAATAAAGTGCATTGCATGCGATCATTCCAACAGGTGGTGCATCACAAACATTTTTAGTAATAAAATGCATTACATTTGTAACTCAAACAAATAAGGCATCACAAACATTTTGTAGTTATGAAATGCATTGCATTTGATCATTCCAGAAGGTAGTGCATCACCGACATTTTTAGTAATAAAATGCATTGCATTTGTCATTCCAACAAGGTGGTGCATCACAAACATTAACACTGCTTTTACGAGTCCTATGGCAAATTCTATATAACAGAGACATACGCATTGCTTGGTGCACTGCAAACGTTAACACTGAGGGCTACATCGATCATTTAGATTTCAACCCATCTTAGGTGGGTAGCACAGTTAGTTGCTTAATAAAACAACAAAGTGGGTTGTTTTTGTTTGCTATGACCCATTCAGAATGGCTCCATGACTCTCCCCTACCTTCCTTTTGGAATATTGCATAGGCAATGGGCAGAAGTAGGAAATCATTTACCAGTAACCTATATTGTATGTGAATTTCCCCATGGGGATTAATAAAGTATCTATCTATTGGTGATTTGCTGAATGACAAAGTCATTGACAGCAATACTCTTAATTTCTGCTTTAATTAAAGAAGCAATTGACTTCAAAAAATCGAATATGCAATTGGCTAAAGCCGAAAAACAATAGACCACGCCCCATCGGTGACGCCCATTTTACTCCTGTCTGCGGCAGTATCTTTACTTGGAGGTTTGGAGCTTGGCTTTGGTGACGTAAAGAGCATGTACTGCGTGCTGACGTCATCACCTCTGGCTGGAGCTCGGTTGCTGCGCTACCTTTGCGTGTGAAACATATAATAAATTCCAGCATTTGCTTCTTAAAGTTGTTTTTGGTTGCTACCAAGGGATCGGGTAGACCGTTTTCCGTCTCTTCTCTTTAAAAGGGTTTTTGGTGTGTCCGATCCCCCCCACCCCCGAAATACTCAGAAACAAAGGCCAGTGTGCCTGTATATTTGCGATCTTCGAGTCGGCAGCGCGGGGCGTGCAGGCAGTAAGTAGATAAATTTCCGGCTTCTTATCTTTTAAAAGGGATATAAGCGCGAGTGGGCTTCGTAGTCAATAAGGAAACCAAAAGATTAATTTACTTTTTTAGTTAACTCAGGTACTTTAAGCGCAAGTCGGCGAGCACTGATGACAGGAAGAGGTGCAAACGGCACACATTTAAAAATCAGGACGTTTAAACTGCGCAGTATTATAGTTGTATTGGTTGGGGAATAAAAATAAGAGGTGAAGAGATTTTCTAAGTAAAACAGACAGGCATGAGAAAAAAGTCCACTGAGAAATAAAAATAATAAAAAAAACACAGTCAGCAGGCGGCAGAAATGATTTCCTTGTAGCAGTGACGGCACCTTAAATTAATTCAGAGGTTTAGAGAAGACCAGTAAGTATTAAACAGGTACTGAACTGTGTTAAATTGGTAATTCTATTCAATTTTAAAAGGGGTTACCCAAACCGAAGGACTCGCTCAGGCTTGCATGTATGATTTAACATTTGATGAAGTCCACCTCTGCAGGAGATGTCAGTTCATCCAACACCTTCAGTTTTGGGGGCGCTGGACTCGAGGAGGAGGTGGTTAGCCTGCGTTGTACTAAAGAATTGACACACCTTGCCCAGATGTCCTTTAGAGTGATAGTGTCCCCCTCAGATTGGCACCGGAGGAGACTCCAGAGAGACAGAGGAGGGAGGTTGGGAGCTCACACATATAGCGCTTTACCACACACTGAACCACCTGGATTGGGACTCGAGAGCAGCGGGTGGCACATCAGCAGCACACCGGAACAGTGGGAGGTTTCTTTTTCATTGTGGCTGGAGTGCCAATCCTGCCACCAACCCCCAAGTTTTCCCTGTAAATTGGAAGACCTTCTTGCAGGACTGGGTGAAGATTAACATCATACCCAGGGTGAAGCAATGGCAGGTTAAGGACCCTTACTCAAGAGCCCAATGGAGTAGAGTGTTACTTCTGGCATTTAAGGGATTCAAATCAGCAATGTTCTCATTACTGCTACAGATCCCTAGCCACAGAGCCACCACTACCACCACCAGACAGGATGGGATTTAAAAAATAAAATAAGTGGGCAACAGTTAGACCTAAGTACAGAGGTGACACACGGTCCACGGGCATCAACCCCAGAGTTAGAGGGGTTTATCCATTTTCAGGGCCTTGCTGAGCTGGATGGTATTTCTGACAAGTGGGAATGATGAGCTCCCAACATGTTATTTCAAAACCAGTCCCCAAGTAAGCGTGAATTGTCTCCATTATTAGGGGTATTGAGTCACAGGTTTGCTCCACAGACATGGAGTCTAACATGTATGTTGTGTTGCTTTTTGTGTTCATGGATAGGAGACCTCACTGGAAGGGTGGATAAGACCTTGTCCCGTGGGCTAGATTCAGTGGTTACTGTTCACGCTGGAAAAAAGTAGAACAATCTAGACATCCCAACAAAGCTCTCCAGTCCTATCCACTCAATTTTTCCAAAATGACATCAAGTCGAGCTTTGAAGGTCTCTACTTGGGGACAACTACTTGGTCACTTATTCCATTTAAGTGACATACATAAGGGCAGGCTGTCAGTTCTGCAATCCAAATTTGAAAAGTTAGGTACCACGCTGAAGAGCAGAACTGGCACGGAGGTTTTCCCTGAAGTTCTACCTGTGCCTCTCGCCAGTCCAAGTAAGACTGAGGAGATCAGAAGGCTTCACACGTGGCTCAGATCTTGGTGTTGGGTAGAAGGGTGTATGGGGCATTGGGACTCCTTCTGGGCCTGGACCACCGTGACCGGTTACATTTAAACAGAAGGGGCACCAATGTGTTGTGAGTAGGTTAGTTGAAGATTCTGCAGGAAGTTTAGGACAAGCCAAGTGTAGAATTTCACGTGGTGGGATGAACGTTTCGGGCCGGAGTAGAAGTCGTCAGGCAATGAACATCACTTGCCTTAATGCTAGGAGTGTTCAGTAAATGCGTTGGAGTTACGAGCAACTGCATACAACTTTGATATAATGGGGGTTTGGGAAACCTGCTTAAATAGTAGAGATGGGCAAGGGTGTAACGTATACGGGTATATAATATTTAGGAATAGTGGGCAAAACTGAAAAGGAGGGGGAATTGCCAAAGATGTCAAACAGAACTTAAAAGCACAGCTGCTTCTTGGATTGGATGTTAGGCCCCAGCTTAGTGAGGATGTTGGGATTCGATTGGCCAGCACTGGAGGTCGAGAATTCAGATTTGGACTTGCTCGTTTTCTTTAACCAATCCACTCCTTCAGTACCAGTAAAGTCAACGGAACCAGTAAGCCATTAGCACTAAAAATGAATGTTTACGAATATTTGAGTTGTGAAGCCTGCCGTCGTGTTTCTTTGGCTCATTATCATCAAATGCCAGTTCATCCAACAGCTTATTGCCATAACTGTGAAGTGTGTTAGAAATAAATTCTTGTACTTGTGACTAATTGCTGAACAAATGGCGTGGCCCCTTTTTCGGTGTAAGACTGTCTTTGTCGAGGACTTTGGTATCTTATTTTACCTCCGGGATATTGAACTCCAGCTGAGTCACATCAGTACTATAAGATGAATGTGTTGCTGTGCGCGAAGAATACAATGAAATAACTTTACTGTTTGTTACCTTTTAATGTGTGCAGAACAAATAGGAAGACATTTCCCACCAATATCCAGCAATTCTCGTGCCAGTTTAAAATGCAATACCAAAGCAGATTGCATTTTTAACTCCTGCCCAAAGAATACATGTCAATGGAGACATTTACAAATTGTAACCGAGTCTGATTGTTTATATTGTGTCTCATTTACTGGAATGGGGCTAGTTCTTTGTTCAGGACTTCTTGTATTATATGGCCCCGATCCTCTTATAGGCACACAAGCTGTGAAACCTAAGATGGGTGGAAATCTGAGTAATCAATGTAGATCTCAGCATATTGAGCAGCAATGTTTCTGTTATTTTCTCTATTGGAAAGCATTGTGTAATGCATGCAGTAATAAAATGCATTGAATTTTTCATTCCAACAGATGGTGCACCACAAATATTAGCACTACTTTTACAAACCCCATACTAATTTTATGCAATACATGTAATAATAAAATGAAGTGCATTTTTTATTATGATGGTACATCACAAATATTAAATATTGACATTTATATAATTGACGATTTCATTCCAACAGATGGTGCATCACAAATATTAGCACTGCTTTTACAAACCCCATACTAATTTTATGCAATACATGTAATAATAAAATGAAGTGCATTTTTTATTATGATGGTACATCACAAATATTAAATATTGTAATTTATATAATAAATTGCAGATTTCATTCCAACAGATGGTGCATCACAAATATTAGCACTGCTTTTACAAACCCCATACTAATTTTATGCAATACATGTAATAATAAAATGAAGTGCATTTTTTATTATGATGGTACATCACAAATATTAAATATTGACATTTATATAATTGACGATTTCATTCCAACAGATGGTGCATCACAAATATTAGCACTGCTTTTACAAACCCCATACTAATTTTATGCAATACATGTAATAATAAAATGAAGTGCATTTTTTATTATGATGGTACATCACAAATATTAAATATTGTAATTTATATAATAAATTGCAGATTTCATTCCAACAGATGGTGCATCACAAATATTAGCACTGCTTTTACAAACCCCATACTAATTTTATGCAATACATGTAATAATAAAATGAAGTGCATTTTTTATTATGATGGTGCATCACAAATATTAAATATTGTAAGTTATATAATAAATTGCACATTTCATTCCAACAGATGGTGCATCACAAATATTAGCACTGCTTTTACAAACCCCATACTAATTTTATGCAATACATGTAATAATAAAATGAAGTGCATTTTTTATTATGATGGTACATCACAAATATTAAATATTGTAATTTATATAATTGCCGATTTCATTCCAACAGATGGTGCATCACAAATATTAGCACTGCTTTTACAAACCCCATACTAATTTTATGCAATACATGTAATAATAAAATGAAGTGCATTTTTTATTATGATGGTACATCACAAATATTAGCCCTGCTTTTGACTCCCATAACAAATGTTTGTAATGCATGTAGTAATACAATGAATTTAATTTTTCATTCCAACAGTTGCTTTTACAAATCCATTATCAAATTGTGATGCATATAAAAATAAAATGCATTACATTTTTCATACCAACAGATGGCACACCGTAAATATTAGCACTGCTATTACAAACCCCATACTAATATTGTGCAATACATGTAATAATAAAATGAAGTGCATTTTTATTCCTGCAGATAGTACATAACAAATAATAGCTCTGCTTTTATGAGCCCATGACATTTGTTTGTAATTTATGTAATAATTGCAGATTTCATTCCAGCAGATGGCACATTACAAATATTAGCAATGCTTTAATGACTCCAATATCAAATTTTTGTAATGTATGTGGTAATAAAATAAATTTTTCATTCCAACAGATGGTACATCACAAATATTAGCTGTGTATTTACAAATCCCATACCAAATTCTTGTGATGCATTTAAAAATAAAATGAACCCCAAACCAATTTTTTGTAATACATGTAATGATAAAATAAAGTGCATTTTTCAGTCCAACAGGTGGCACATCAAGTGTTAGTAATGTTGGTGCTTGTACAAATCCCATACCAATTTTTTTTTGTAATTCATGTAGTATTGAAATACATTGTATTTTACATTCCAACAAGTGGCCTATCATAAATATGAGGATTTCTTTTATAAACCCACACCATTTTTTTGTAATTCATGTAGTAGTTAAATGAATTGCATTTTTCATTCCAACAGATGGTGCATCATAAACATTAGCACCGTTTTTGTGAATCCCACATAAAATTTTTGTACTGCATGCAATATTAAAATGCCTTGCACTTACCGTTCCAGCTGATGGCGGTTCATTGGTCACTGTTTACTCTAAATGTTTTCTGTTTGTTTAACATTAAAATCAGGGAGAAAAGATATTTATAAAATGCACTCTAAATATTAGTCTTTATCTGAAGATGTTTGATAGAACAGGTGTATGGAAAAATTTATTAATTTATGGAGCTATTTAAATATACGTAAATATGAAACTTTTCAATGATATTCGTATTTTGAGTTTATATGGTGGTTGTGTTTATAATTCAGCTCTGAATCAAATACATTATAATGCTAAAAACTGGTGCTGCCACTGCCTTTATTTATCCAGCCGTGAAATGTTTGAAAGCAAACCGCAGTGTTGCTCTCCATTTTAGCAGTGTGCCTCATCTCGCTGTTGTCCTTGAACCCGTCAGAGGTGCCCACAAGCTGGCCTTGCTTGGTCACAAGTCTGACTGCTTTGCCATATTTCATTTGGATGGTTCTTCCTGGGGTGGGGCAGGGGGTGGGGCTTGTAGGTATCCCAGATGCCTTTGCACCTTTTTCTCCCCGCCCTCTTCTGGCAGCCAGTTTCAGTGGTCACTGTGTGGTCCCCAAGGCTGACTTTGGTCTGAATTTTGTACTCATTTAGATTTTTGGGTTTTAATAATAATTGAATGTATTTTTCAGTTTCTGAGAATGAGTGAACTCTGTTCATTTTTGCTTTTTCTCATGCTTTTATTTTAAAACTTTTGTGGCAATCAAATAAAATCACATTTTTATTATTATATCAGTCTGCTGTGCGTGTTTTTATTTTTTTTAGCGTGTTTCATTCCAGTTCTGTGTAATGTCCCCTTGACTTCAACACACTTTGTTCACCTTGCCTCCAGTGATAGACTACAAGGTGTCACACATGTGCGACTGGAGATCATCTTCAGGGCTCAACTGAGGTAAGCGATACCACTCTGGGATGAGAGGGGGCACTGTCACTAGCTCTATCCTCTCTCTTTCTGAGTGAGGGCACCCCACCCTGACCCTTCCAGTTGGCACATTATAAAAAGAGATGGCCCCAGAAGTGGGCATCTCATTCCCAATCCAGGATCTGATAACAAATGAGCTTCTGTCCGAGATCCTAAAGACGACAGCTGAGAACTCCGTGTTATTAGCACACCATTGGCGTTTGCTGCACACACGTCTAGGAGTGAGGAGTGAGGTGAATGTACACGACAAAAAAAAGTAAAAGTGCATACATGCGCCATCTAGTGGCAGTGGTTGAACGTAAGCAGAGCGGACTGCTCCACACACACACACAGGCCTTTCGTTTATATTTGTCTAATGTGTGAGAACCCACACCACATGAAAACTGAATGTAGCGCCTCACCGTTCGGTTAATGGCTTCCACTACATCAACTATGAGTGAGGTCAAGTTTGGTCGAGAAGTTCCTGACCTCTTGACCAGGATCCCTGAGAAATGACCGCCATAAACTGATGAAAAACCAAAACAGTTCTTCAGTGCAAATACGCAGTATTGGCCCTCTTAAAAAGGATCTAAAATGGAGTCGGTGCGCCACAGTCATTTTAGTCATTACAGGTGCTGGTCATAAAATTAGAATATCATGACAAAGTTGATTTATTTCAGTAATTCCATTCAAAAAGTGAAACTTGTATATTCGATTCATTCATTACACACAGAATGATGTATTTCAAATGTTTATTTCTTTTAATGTTGATGATTATAACTGACAACTAATGAAAGTCCCAAATTCATTATCTCGGAAAATTCGAATATTGTGAAAAGGTTCAATATTGAAGACACCTGGTGCCACACTCTAATCAGCTAATTAACTCCAAAGCCTTTAAATGGTCTCTCAGTCCAGTTCTGTAGGCTACACAATCATGGGGAAGACTGCTGACTTGACAGTTGTCCAAAAGACGACCATTGACACCTTGCACAAGGAGGGCAAGACACAAAAGGTCATTGCTAAAGAGGCTGGCTGTTCACAGAGCTCTGTGTCCAAGCACATTAATAGAGAGGCGAAGGGAAGGACAAGATGTGCTAGAAAAAAGTGGACAAGCAATAGGGATAACCGCACCCTGGAGAGGATTGTGAAACAAAACCCATTCAAAAATGTGGGGGAGATTCACAAAGAGTGGACTGCAGCTGGAGTCAGTGCTTCAAGAACCACCACACACAGACGTATGCAAGACATGGGTTTCAGCTGTCGCATTCCTTGTGTCAAGCCACTCTTGAACAAGAGACAGCGTCAGAAGCGTCTCGCCTTTGGACTGCTGCTGAGTGGTCCAAAGTGATGTTCTCTGATGAAAGTAAATTTTGCATTTCCTTTGGAAATCAAGGTCCCAGAGTCTGGAGGAAGAGAGGAGAGGCACAGAATCCACGTTGCGTGAGGTCCAGTGTAAAGTTTCCACAGTCGGTGATGGTTTGGGGTGCCATGTCACCTGATGGTGTTGGTCCATTGTGTTTTCTGAGGTCCAAGGTCAACGCAGCCGTCTACCAGGAAGTTTTAGAGCACTTCATGCTTCCTGCTGCTGATGAACTTTATGGAGATGCAGATTTCATTTTCCAACAGGACCTGGCACCTGCACACAGTGCCAAAGGTACCAGTACCTGGTTTAAGGACCATGGTATTCCTGTTCTTGATTGGCCAGCAAACTCGCCTGACCTTAACCCCATAGAAAATCTATGAGGTATTGTGAAGAGGAAGATGCAATACGCCAGACCCAACAATTCAGAAGAGCTGAGGGCCACTATCAGAGCAACATGGGCTCTCATAACACCTGAGCAGTGCCACAGACTGATCGACTCCATGCCACGCCGTGTTGCTGCAGTAATCCAGGCCAAAGGAGCCCCAACTAAATATTGAGTGCTGTACCTGCTCATACTTTTCATGTTCATACCTTTCAGTTGGCCAACATTTCTAAAAATCCTTTTTTTGCATTGGTCTTAATTGATATTCTAATTCTCTGAGATACTGAATTTGGGACTTTCATTAGTTGTCAGTTATAATCATCAACATTAAAAGAAATAAACATTTGAAATACATCAGTCTGTGTGTAATGAATGAATCTAATATACAAGTTTCACTTTTTGAATGGAATTACTGAAATAAATCAACTTTGTCATGATATTCTAATTTTATGACCAGCACCTGTATAGTCATAGAAGTCGACGCACATTATAATAACGGCGCAGTGATACGAATTTAACCAATCCAACCATTTAACTGGTTTGCCTGCATTTCCCAGCTTGATCAAGGGTGTCCTCATTTCCCAGTTTCTCTGAAATGTTGCGCATGCAGGGGTCTAAGTTGCTGTAAATACTGTACATGTACATTTTCCTGTCAAGTTTTCTTTTCTAAATCACCAATGTTTTCATCAGCCATTTTCCCAGTTAATTCAGGGGTTCATCAGGGGTGTGTTCTGCTCCTGCTCTGTTCAGTGCTTGTATGGACTGGGTGTTGGTCAGAGTCGTGAGGTCCAGCGGCTGTTGGGCATCTGTTGGTGAAGAGAGATTCACTGATCTTGACTTTGCTGACGATGCTGTGATCTTCGTGGAGTCAATGGAGGCTCTGATCGGGGCGCTCGAGAGACTGAGTGAGGAGTCAGAGTGTCTGGGCTTGTGAATGTCCTGATAAAAACCAAAGAGCCACCAGATCTTTAATGACCCCTTAGGCATGGCCATTAGCAGTGTGTCTGTCTGCAAAGAGAGTGTCGACCTCATCGAGAGGTTTACTTACCTCGGTAGTGACATTCATGTCTCTGGTGGCTCTTCCTATGAAGTCAGTAGATGGATTGGAAAGGCATGGGGGGTCATGAGGTCACCAGAAAGGTGTGTGTGGTGCACCCGATATCTGCAAAAGGACGAAGGTCCAAGTCTTTAGAGTCCTGGTGCTTCCTGTCTTGCTATATGGTTGCGAAACATGGACGCTATCCAGTGACCTGAGATGAAGACTGGACTCTCTCAGTGCTGTCTCACTTCAAGTGCCGCTGTTTTGACTTTGTGTTGCTCATGGAGTCCTGAATGAGACACATTACCTGCATTATGAGGGAGCATCGGTTACGGCACTACGGCTATGTGGCACGATTCCCTGAGGGTGATCCGTCTCACAGGATCATCATTGTTGAGGACCCGAGTGGCTGGACCAGGCCAAGGGGGTGCCCACGTAACACCTGGCTGCGGCAGATAGATGGTATCTTCCGGAGGGTGAGAGTAAACTGCATGTCTGCCTAGGGGGTTGCCAACCAGGATCTCAAGTGGTTTTGTCGTGTGGTTGGTGTGGCAACGGCTCCCCAACCTGACCTGACCTGACATTTGCATGAGAAGTTGTGTACACTCAACTCAAACCTCTTCCTGGGTGTACAGAAGCTTCATAAATGAGGGCCCAGGTCCTGTGGTGGATGGTTAAGCTCTATGAAGCCACTTTTCCTGATTATCAACCTTTGATTTTTGTCATTTGTGGGATGGTGTGTTGTCTTGAAGCAAAAACACGCCTGCTGACCCTCTCTCGTGATGTTTCTGCTTGATGGACTCATGTAACGAGTTCATTTTGGAAGCGTAGGTTTCTCCAGTGATGGTTGACTTTTCTGTGGCATGAATTCCAACTGTATGCAGAAAACTTTTACCATTACTTTTCCTTTTGATAATAATAACTAATAACATTTATATAGCACTTTTCTTGCTACTCAAAGTGCTTTCCAAAGTGAGTAGGGAGCAACTTCAGCCATCACTAATATGCATCACCCACCTGGGTGATGTGATGGCAGCCATTTTTACACCAGTGTACTCACCTCACATGGGAATTATAGGAAATATAAGTGGAAGCTCAGTTAAGAAGTGAGGTGATGATTAGTGAGCAGCAGGATGGTTTCATGCCAGGAAAGAGCACCACAGATGCAATGTTTGTTCTGAGGGTGATGATTGAGAAAGATAGAGAAGGCCAGAAAGAGGTGCATTGCGTCTTTGTGGATCTGGGAGAAGTATATGACAGGGAGCCTCGAGAGGAGCTGTGGTGTTGTATGAAGAAGTCAGGAATGGCATGGAAGTATGTAAGAGTTGTACCGGATATGTACGAGGGAAGTGTGACCGTGGTGAGGTCTGCGGTAGGAGTGACGGAGGTGGGATTACATCAGGGATCGCCGCTGAGCTCTTTCTTATTTGTAATGGTGATGGACAGGTTGACAGACGACATTAGATAGGAGTCCCCGTGGACTGTGATGTTTGCTGATGACATTGTGATCTGTAGCGATGGTAGGGAGCAGGTTGAGGAGACCCTGGAGAGGTGGAGATCTGCTCTACAGTGGAGAAGAATGAATGTCAGTAGGACTACCAAGACAGAATACATGTGTGTGAATGAGAGGGAGGTCAGTAGAATGGTGAGGATGAAGAGAGTAGAGTTGGTGAAGGTGGATGAGTTTAAATACTTGGGTTCAACAGTACAGAGTAATGGGGAGTGTGGAAGAGAAGTGAAGAAGAGAGCGCAGGCAGGGTGGAATGGGTGGAGAAGAGTGTCAGGAGTGATTTGTGACAGACCGATATCAGCAAGAGTGAAAGGGAAGATCTACAGGACGGTAGTGAGACCAGCTATGTTATATGGACTGGAGACGGTGGCACAGGAGACAGAGCTGGAGGTGGCAGAGTTAAAGATGCTAAGATTTGCATTGGGTGTGACAAGGATGGGCAGGATTAGAAATGAGGACATTAGAGGGTCAGCTCAGGTGGGATGGTTGGGAGACAAAGTCAGAGAAGGTTTATGAATGTGGTGAGAGAGGACATGCAGGTGATGGGTGTAACACAGCAAGATGATCTGCTATGTCAACCGCTAACAGGAGCAGCCGAAAGTAGAAGATTTTAGTAATGCGTGTAGTAATAAAAGGTGTTAGACTTGCCATTCCAACTGATGGCGCATTACAAACATTTGTTACAGTAAAAATGCATTGATACAAATGTTTGTAATGCACCATCTGTTGGTATGCAATTTGATATGGGATTCGTAAAAAGCAGATAGATAGATAGATCGCTGCCAGGGAAGAGGAGAAGACGAAGGCCTAAGACAGCGTTTCTCAACCTTTAATAATAATAATAATAATAATAATAATAATAATACATTTTATTTATATAGCGCCTTTCCCATGCTCAAGGCACTTACAGAATAAATAAAGAACGGCAGAATATACAGTATATAGCATTGTACAAACCAGATAAATAAACAAAGAAGATTAAGACAGTAAATTCTGAAAAAAAAAACAGACAACATAATTGATGGTCTCGCGCACACACACAGGTTACATGAGCATCTTGACAGAGAAGTAAACTGAGAGAAGGGTAATAAAGTCAAGTAGAGCTAAAAGCCTTCCTGAACAGATGAGTTTTGAGTTGTTTTTTAAAAGAATTCATGGAGTCAGCTGATCTGATTAATGTCGGCAGGTCATTCCAGAGTCTGGGTGCTATACAGCTGAAGGCCCTGCTGTCACCCATGGAGTGTAGATTAGTGGGGGGCACAACAAGATTACCAGAATCAGAGGACCTTAGTGGGCAGACAGGCACATAGTGATGGAGAAGGTCACTGATGTAGTTTGGTGTGAGGTTATTTAAAGCTTTGTAGGTTATTAGTAGGATTTTATATTCGATTCTGTAGGACACAGGGAGCCAGTGAAAACGGAGCAGGATAGGTGTGATGTGCTCGCTGTTGCTGGTCCGTGTAAGGACTCTTGCAGCTGAGTTTTGAATAAGCTGGAGCTGTGAAAGAAGATTAGAAGGGGCACCTGCCAGTAGGGAATTACAATAATCGATGCGGGATGTGATAAAAGTATGGACAAGTTTCTCAGTATTAGAGAAGGAGAGGAAGGAGCGAACACGGGATATGTGACGGAGGTGAAAGTAAGAAAGCTTCTTAATGTGATTTATGTGGGCGGAATAAGTGAGGGAGGAATCAAAAATGACACCAAAATTTTTTTGCAGTAGAGGCAGGTCTGATGAGATCACTGCCAAGATGGACTGGGAAGGAGCTCATTTTATTAAGTTGCATTTTAGTCCCAATTTGCAGCAGTTCAGTTTTGTTGCAATTTAATTTTAAAGAGTTCTGCTCCATCCAGGTTTTAATTTCACTAAGGCAAGTTGTGAGCTGAGAAAGCTCTGATGAAGTTCCACTTTTAACATTGAAGTAGAGTTGAGTATCATCTGCATAAAAATGATAACCCAATCCATAACTACGGATAATATGGCCAAGGGGAAGCATATAAATACAGAAGAGAAGAGGACTGAGCACAGAGCCTTGAGGGACTCCTTGTGTGACTCGCGCTGAGCTGGATCTGCTCTTGCCAAGACTAACAAACTCTTGCCTATCAGTCAGATAGGACTTGAACCACTGGAGGGCAGTGCCAGAGATACCCAGCATGTTCTCCATTCTGGACAGTAGGATGTCATGTCTGACCGGAGTGTCAAATGCTGCACTGAGGTCTAACAGAATTAATATGCTGGTTTGTCCAGAGTCTGCTGCCATAAGCAAATCATTGGTTACCCGTAGCAGAGCAGTTTCACAGCTGTGCTGTGCCCTGAAACCAGACTGAAAGGGTTCCATCAAGTTATTAGAGGTTAGGTAGTTGGTGAGTTGGGAAGCTACAACACGCTCAAGAACTTTTGACAGGAAAGGTAAGTGGGAAATAGGCCGGAAATTGTTAAGATTGTCAGCATCAAGGCCAGACTTTTTTAACATTGGGGTTACAGAAGCAATTTTAAAAGTTTTTAAAATACTTTAAGTATTTGCGGCCCAAGTTTTCATAACAGTTTTAATCGCGCCCCCCATAATGTTTTTTTGAAAGGAGCCCACTAAAACAAATTTGTTCTTTTTTAATTAATGATATATCATAGATGCATATTTTATTATACCTACTTAACTTTTATTGACATTTATTTAGCTCTATATTTATTTTTCTAGTATCAGAATGTAGTTTAAGTTAATTCAATAGATGTATTTTTCATATTTTCGATTCTTGTTTCCTTTTTTTCACATCTTCGTGCCCCCCTTTTTGTTACTTCACACCCCCCTAGGGGCGCCCGCCCCACAGATTTGAGAACCTCTGACCTAAGAGAAGGTTTATGGATGGGGTGAGAGAGGACATGCAGGTGATGGGTGTAACAGAACGAGATGACGAGACATAAGCCGTCAGAAAGAAGTTTTCTGACGCAGCCGACAGAAAGATATGGAAGAAGATGATCCGCTGTGGCAACTCCTAATGAGAGCTGCCGAAAGAAGAAGTAGTACATTTTTGAATAAAATCGTGTCACTTAAAAATCTTTTTCTGTTTTGTTGAAAAATATTTTTTTTTCTAAGAACTCCGTCAAGGTGTTTTGGTGAGCGTTACTGAGACTTTCACCTTTCTTTGTTTTCAGATATTGTGTGATGGGCACAGGTTAGTTGGTCTTGCGGCGGCTCGTTTTGTGTCTCGTTATTTGGCTGCTAGTTAAGGAAAAAAGAAACAATTCAGAGGTCTGAGTCAAGTCAATTAACATTAAGGCAAAAGAAGTTAATTAGCAGCTACTGGTCACTAATTAAGTAGAGGGTTAGAACAGAAACCTGCAGCCACTGCGGCCCTCCAGGACTGGTGTTGGACACTCCTGACTTAGACTAAGAACATTTAATAAAAGTTGAATATTTCAAAAAAAACAAAAAAAAAAAAAAAACTGACTGTAGCTCAGTGTGTTAGTAGCCATTTCATAAGAGAGTTAGGTCACTTGAGCTGCCAGAACAAGGAATCTCAGTTTAAAAATTTAAACAAAATCCCCCACATTGCCCACTGTGATTTTATTTCTTTTCTGTGTTGCTCTTTGTTGTGTTTCAGCAGGAGGAAGTGAATTAAAATGACATTGAAAGGGTGACAAGTGACTCCTGCCCACCATCTTTCACACTTTGAAATGAAACAAAAAAAAAGCTGAAGAGATTTTTTTTTTGAGGAAACAAAAATGTTAACGGCTCCCAATTGTTCCCTTCTCGCGCCTGGCGCTCCCAGTTTAACCTTTTTTAAAGTCTAATGTCTTGACCGTGATACACTTGAACTAATCAAAATATTCTCTTTTTGAGGATTCTTAAATATGTAACATGAAATGATAACATTGTCCAATAAAATAAACCATGATTTGAATGTAGATTAAATATGCAAAAAGCCTGAATTAGTGTAAGCTGCCTGTCGTGGGACTGAAAATCTTCAAGATTTGAACTGCAGACTATTTATATTCAATTTGAATTATTTTGCTCAAATGAACCGTGCCACACGCGGGCACTTAGGGCACAGCTTCAGAGCTCTGATGATTGTAATTCCCTGCCGCTCCAGTGGGTGGCGCAGTGTCCTAATGCCTTTTCCCTTCCTCCCGCTGCAGAACTGGAAGATTGGCAGCTGTAACACCTGTGATGTCACTTCCGGTATCTGTCCTTCTGGACCCGCCTCTTCCTGTTCGACGGACTTGAGACCGGAAGATCCACCATCTTGCGACAGTTCAATTGGGAACTCGCGTAAAGAAAGACGTTTTTGAGATTATTCTGCGTTTCTTTTATGCTTTTTGCACTTCGATTATACGGGGTCACCGGAGTGGTGGCCCAATTCTTTATTGTGGTCTGTCTGTTCACTTACAATCAGGATGAACGGAATTTACAGGACTTTAATAATCTGTCCTCGGCCCTCTTCTCTTCTGTATTTATATGCTTCCCCTTGGCCATATTATCCGTAGCTATGGACTGGGTTATCATTTTTATGCAGACGATACTCAACTTTATTTCAATGTTAAAAGTGGAACTTCATCAGAGCTTTCTCAGCTCACAACCTGCCTCAGTGAAATTAAAACCTGGATGGAGCAGAACTCTTTAAAATTAAACTGCAACAAAACTGAACTCCTGCAAATTGGGACTAAAATGCGACTTAATAAAATGAGCTCCTTCCCAGTCCATCTTGGTGGTGATCTCATCAGACCTGCCTCTACTGTAAAAAATCTTGGTGTCATTTTTGATTCCTCCCTCTCTTATTTCACCCACATAAATCACATTAAGAAACTTTCTTACTTTCACCTCCGTCACATATCCCGTGTTCGCTCCTTCCTCTCCTTCTCTAATGCTGAGAAACTTGTCCCTGCTTTTATCACATCCCTCATCGATTATTGTAATTCCCTACTGGCAGGTGTCCCTTCTAATCTTCTATCACAGCTCCAGCTTATTCAAAACTCAGCTGCAAGAGTCCTTACACGGACCAGCAGCAGCGAGCACATCACACCCATCCTGCTCCGTCTCCACTGGCTCCCTGTGTCTTACAGGATTGAATATAAAATCCTACTAATAGCCTACAAAGCCTTAAATGACCTCACGCCAAACTACATCAGTGACCTTCTCCATCACTATGTGCCTGCCCGCCCACTAAGGTCCTCTGATTCTGGTAATCTTGTTGTGCCCCCCACTAATCTACACTCCATGGGTGACAGGGCCTTCAGCTGTATAGCGCCCAGACTCTGGAATGACCTACCGACATTAATCAGGTCAGCTGACTCCATGAATTCTTTTAAAAAACAACTCAAAACTCATCTGTTCAGTTTGGCTTTTAGCTCTACTTGACTTTATTACCCTTCTCTCAGTTTACTTCTCTGTCAAGATGCTCATGTAACCTGTGTGTGTGTGTGCTAGACCATCAATTATGTTGTCTGTTAGTAAATTCAGAAAAAAATTGGCTTTCTTACTCTTCTTTATTTATTTATCTGGTTTGTACAATGCTACATACTGTATACCCTGTCGTTCTTTCTTAAACTCTGTGAAGTGCCCTGAGCATGGGAAAGGCGCTATATAAATAAAATGTATTATTATTATTATTATTAATTACAGGCATTGCATGCACCCTTTTTGGTAGATTCTTCCTGCATTACATCAATAATTTATGCATCCATTCCAGTCGGTTTCTTTTTCAATTATGTTTTTGATCCTTAAATCTGAAAAAAAGAACAGATGCCACAGAAGCTGTTTTAATTCATTTATAACCTGGTAACAGATGGATGCTGTAGGGTTGGGGATCACAAAATTAGTGTACAGCTTGAGAATGGAAGAAGTATCCATCCATCCATTTTCCAACCTGCTGAATCCTAACTACAGGGTCACGGGGGTCTGCTGGAGCCAATCCCAGCCAACACAGGGCACAAGGCAGGAACCAATCCCGGGCAGGGTGCCAACCCACCTGGAAGAAGTATGGAGGTACTTAAAAGATCAAACACTCTGATCAGAGTCATTCATCATCAGGATGAGATAGCCAATCAAATGTGTGAAATGTCACATGTCCCAAAACCCCACGTGTGTATTTTAATATAAACAAGGGACCAAAGAGGTAACAAAAGAAGACATGTGTGAACATTTCATCTGAACGTTGGAGAACGTAATTTACAAATAACACCAATCGATAAATCAAAAGTCGCCCAGTACAACATCCACCCTTTGACACTTCTGAATGTCAGTAAGCTTTTCTAAGACTGTTAATATTCAGACTTTGCTATCTATTCTATTGTCTTCTATTTGGTATTAAGTTAATAAATACAAACATTGCTTTTATATTTTCTATCATTTGTCTATTCCTAGAGCGATTGAAATAATAAGATGGTACCTAGAGTGGGGAAAATTGCTGCTTTCTCGCCCACAGGGTTTATCGGGGCTATTGAAGTCACTCTTCAATAATTAGAACAACTGCAGTATGACATTGTTTGGTTGGCAAGTGACATCTGTACCAAAGGAGCCGAGCTTTTTGTGCTGGTGACAATGAATCCCTATGTAGAAAATCCTATGTGGATGTGACTGGCAGTTGGCACCACTTGAGAGCTTGTCTGGATAAGATCTCTGTGTGTAGGTGTGTGTACCTGTGCGTGTTAATCTTCAAGGGCAGCAGTGGATGAGCCTGATGAACTTACCTGGTAAGTCTCACAAACTTCACAGTAATACACCGCCGTACTTCAGGGTGTTCATAATAAATGTAAGGACTTAGCTCATGAGCTAGAAGTACGTGATTAACAAGAAGAGAGGCGTCAGACACTTGATATATTAAAATGTGTGCTTCAGTTTGAATGTTTAAAGTCTAAATGTTTTCTTTGGAAAACATCTTGTATCACCCCAATCCCAAAGGTATCACGTCCTAATGAGCTGAATGACTTTCGGCCTGTTGCTCTGACATCACATGTGATGAAGACCATGGAGAGGCTGCTGCTTCACCACCTTAGGCCACAGGTTCAACACGCCCTTGACCCTCTGCAGTTTGCATATCAGGAGAAGGTGGGAGCGGAGGATGCCATCATCTACATGCTACATCGATCCCTCTCTCACTTGGACAGAGGCAGTGGTGCTGTAAGAATTATGTTTCTAGACTTCTCTAGCGCCTTCAACACAATCCAACCTCTGCTCCTTAGGGACAAGCTGACAGAGATGGGAGTAGATTCATACCTGGTGGCATGGATCGTGGACTATCTTAAAGACAGACCTCAGTATGTGCGTCTTGGGAACTGCACGTCTGACATTGTGGTCAGCAACACAGGGGACTGTACTTTCTCCGGTCCTGTTCAGCCTATACACATCGGACTTCCAATACAACTCGGAGTCCTGCCATGTGCAAAAGTTCGCTGATGACACTGCTATCGTGGGCTGCATCAGGAATGGGCTGGAGGAGGAGTATAGGGACCTAATCAATGACTTTGTTAAATGGTGCGACTCAAATCACCTACACCTGAACACCAGCAAAACCCAGGAGCTGGTGGTGGATTTTAGGAGGCCCAGACCCCTCATGGACCCCGTGATCATCAAAGGTGACTGTGTGCAGATGGTGCAGACCTATAAATACCTGGGAGTGCAGCTGGATGATAAATTAGACTGGACTGCCAATACTGATGCGCTGTGCAAGAGAGGACAGAGCCGGTTATACTTCCTTAGAAGGCTGGCGTCCTTCAACATCTGCAATAAGATGCTGCAGATGTTCTATTAGACAGTGGTGGCGAGCGCCCTCTTCTACGCAATGGTGTGCTGGGGAGGCAGCATTAAGAGGAAAGACGCCTCACGCCTGGACAAACTGGTGAGGAAGGCAGGCTCTATTGTAGGCATGGAGCTAGACAGTTTGACATCTGTGGCAGAGCGACGGGCGCTGAGCAGACTCCTATCAATTATGGAGAATCCGCTGCATCCACTAAACAGGATCATCTCCAGACAGAAGAGCAGCTTCAGCGACAGACTGCTGTCACCGTCCTGCTCCACTGACAGACTGAGGAGATTGTTTCTCCCCAAACTATGCGACTCTTCAATTCCACCCGGGGGGGGTAAACGTTAACATTCAACATTATACATAGTTATTGTCTGTTTTTCACCTGCATTATTATCAATTTTTAATTTAATATTATTTATTGTATGAGTATGCTGCTGCTGAAGAATGTGAATTTCCCATTGGGATTAATAAAGTATCTATCTATCTATCTATCTATCTATCTATCTATCTATCTATCTATCTATCTATCTATCTATCTAAATAATACGGGTCCCAGCCGGGATGCCCCTTTGACACTGGGACCGGGGGAGCAGCCATGGGATGCACATAGGGAATCCATTCCTGGGAATTTGGGAGTCCCGCATTTCATTCCCGGGAAACCCGGGCTCCCAGGAATGACACAGGGCACGAGCATCTCACACATGAACGGTTTTAGAACGACCAACACTTATTTTTAATAAAACTACTGCAATATGTTGACACAAATAAAAGACTAACCTTAACTACAAGCAGTTCTTGCTGTCATATAAGTACATGTATCTTTAGTTGCGGTAATAAGAGCGTAGAAAGCACAAAGTGTCCAGCGTGTGGTCGTCCAGGCGAGAACGCATCTTCATGCAGAAGTACACCAGCCGCTAAGAAAGCATGCTCTGCCTCCACTGAAGTAGGTGGCACAATCATCAGATACTGACACACTTGTTCTAAACAACACCCACGCTTGCCGTTGCTCTGAAACACCGCCGTTTCAGCTTTTACTGATGCATCCACTTTCTTATCATCATTCTGTGATGGCAAGTGTCTTGGCGCAGATCATGCGCATGCAACAGACTGACGCATTGCAATTTCAAGTTGTTGTTCAAAGCTGTTGTCTGATGAAGTGCAAGCTGCAGCAGTGGCGCCACCTGAATTATTTTCAACTATAACTCTGTTATTTCTTGATCGATTTTTACACTTTTACACGCTAAATATGCAAGCTTGGCTGTTCCTGTTTTCCCGGGAATTACAGCAGAATGAAAAATGTCCGGGAATGGATTCCCTAAATGCACACTACGTCCCTTGGAATGCATGCTGGCAACCCTCCTGGGTTACATTGGGGCCACAGGTGTGGGACTTCAGGGCTCAGCCATGTTGGGCTCCGTGGCCAGCACCGGGAGGAGCCACACGGCCTAACAAGCCCCTGTGGGTTGTAACGCAGCCACACTCAGAAGTGCAGCCTGAATTAGGTTCATTATCACTTGAAGCACTTCCAGGTGGGCTATGAGAAGAGCCTGCAGTCACTACACGAGGCGTCAGAGTCGGGAGGAGGAAGAGGACCAAGCTGCCTGGGAGGAGCAGAGGAGAAAGAAGAGTTTGGTTTTTTTTGGTGTTTTCGTTTGGTGTGTTTTTGGGGACTGCGTAGGGCCTGTGAGACATGGGGAAGACGTGACGCACAGCTGAAGACAAAATAAATCTTTTATTTTCATTTTCTCCTGTGCCTCCAGTGTCAGTCTATGTCGGGTCGGCGCCAACCAAGCACTTCTGCCACAGTTGTAATAAAAATTTGTTATTTGCCACTTTCTGTTAGAGGTCCAAAGACAGCTACTAAAGAAACAAAAATCAGAAATAACCTGACATTTGTAATCACTGACTTTGAAACAGTCTAAGACGATAACCCTAAATGCTTATGTTTGAAACATGTCATTTTTAAAATTCTGGGGGTGGCTCACAGAGGGCCAGGGGTGTCCAAACTTTTTCATGGAACAGTACAGTATAAGGCATAATGTTCGGGGCAAAGGCACATTTTTCCCTGACACCAAACCCACCCAATCCCACCACTCTGCTTCACATTTTAGAATCACAGATCCAAAAATGTAGACATTATGACTAAAGTGCACATTGTGGACTTTCATTTAAAGGGATTTGAAGATGCTTCAGTCACACAGCACTTTTTCTACACAGTCCCGCCACCCCATATGTTTGGGACAATTGGCATCACAGGTGTTTGTGATTCCTCAGGTGGGTTTCATGGCTTCATAAGACACCTCTGCCTGCTTCTGCCCTTTGGAGTCTGTAGTTGCTTTTGTTCAACATGACAATAACAGCTGTGCCAATGAAAGTCAAAGAATCCATTAGGAGGCTGAAAAACAAGAATCAAACCATTAGAGACGTCCGGAAGACCTTAGGATGACTTAAATCAACTGACTAGAATATCATGAAGAAGAAAGAACACACTGGTGGGCTCAGTAATCACAAAGGGACTGGTAGGCCAAGACAGACCTCTAGTGCTGATGATAGAAGAATCCTCACTGTGGTCAATAAAAAGCCCCAAACCCCTGTCTGACAGACCAGAAACAAGTCTACAGGGGGCCGATGTGGATGTGTCAGAGATGACTATCAGCAAAAGACTTCATGAACAGAAACACAGACCACAAAAACAGGATGGTCAGATGAAAGTTTGTGACAAAGGACTTCAAAGAGCCTGCAGAATTCTGAGAAAAGGTCTTGTGGACAGACGAGACAAAAATGAACCTCATCAGAGTGATGGTGAGAGCAAAGTGTGGCGACAAGAAGGAACTGCCTGAGAGCCAAAGCAGACCACCTCATCTGTTAGTGTTTCAAAATTAAAAAATGGAGAATTCTTGAATGGCCAGCCCAGTCCCCCGATTTCAATCCAACTGAGCAGGCCTTCCATATGCTGAATATTCCATATACAACTCAGAGTCCTGCCACGTGCAAAAGTTCGCTGACGACACTGCTATCGTGGGCTGCATCAGGAGTGGGCAGGAGGAGGAGTATAGAAACTTAATCAAGGACTTTGTTAAATGGTGCAACTCAAACCACTTACACCTGAACACCAGCAAAACCAAGGAGCTGGTGGTGGATTTTAGGAGGACCAGACCCCGTGATCATCAGAGGTGACTGTGTGCAGAGGGTGCAGACCTATAAATACCTGGGAGTGCAGCTGGATGATAAACTGGACTGGACTGCCAATACTGATGCTCTGTGCAAGAGAGGACAGAGCCGGTTATACTTCCTTAGAAGGCTGGCATCCTTCAACATCTGCAATAAGATGCTGTAGATGTTCTATCAGACGGTTGTGGCGAGCGCCCTCTTCTACGCGGTGGTGTGCTGGGGAGGCAGCATAAAGAAGAAGGACGCCTCACGCCTGGACAAACTGGTGAGGAAGGCAGGCTCTATTGTAGGCACGGAGCTGGACAGTTTGACATCTGTGGCAGAGCGACGGGCGCTGAGCAGACTCCTGTCAATCATGGAGAATCCACTGCATCCACTGAACAGGATCATCTCCAGACAGAGGAGCAGCTTCAGCGACAGACTGCTGTCACCGTCCTGCTCCACTGACAGACTGAGGAGATCGTTCCTCCACCACACTATGCGACTCTTCAATTCCACCCGGGGGGGTAAACATTAACATTATACAAAGTTATTGTCTGTTATACCTGCATTGTTATCAATCTTTAATTTAATATTGTTATTATCAGTATGCTGCTGCTGGAGTATGGGAATTTCCCCTTGGGATTAATAAAGTATCTATCTATCTATCTATCTATCTATCTATCTATCTATCTATCTATCTATCTATCTATCTATCTATCTATCTATCTATCTATCTATCTATCTATCTATCTATCTATCTGAAGAGAAAAATTAAGGGGAGAAGCAGGAGCTGAAGATGACTGCAGTAGAGACTTGGCAGAGCATCACCAGAGAAGAGCCTCAGCACTCGGTGATATCTCTGAATCACAAACTTCAAGCGATCATTGCATATGAGGGATACGTGACAAAGTCCTAAATATGACAACGGCTTTAACAGACCTGCCATTGCTGTGCCCAAACATTATGGTGCCCTGAAATGGCAGGACTGTGTAGAAAAGACAAAAATGAACCTCATCAGAGTGATGGCGAGAGCAAAGTGTGGAGACCACAAGGACCTGCCCGAGATCCAAAGCAGACCACCTCATCTGTTAAACATGGTGGTGCTGGGGGTGTTATGACTTGGTCATGTATGGCTGCCACAGGTCCCGGCACACTTCTCTTTATTGATGATGGAACTGCTGACAGCACAATGAATTCTGAGCTGTGTAGTAATATCTGATCTGCTCAAGTTCCAGTAGATGACTCCAAACTTAGTGGATGGCACTTCATCCTACAAGATGATGAGCCAAGCAGACTGCTAAGGCCACACAAGAGTTTATCAAAGCAAAAAAATGGACAATTCTGGAATGGCCAGCCCAGTCCCCTGATTTCAATCCAACTGAGCAGGCCTTCCATATGCTGAAGAGAAAACTTAAGGGGACAAGCCCCCTGAAACAAGCAGGAACTGAAGATGGCTGCATTAGAGGCCTGGCAGAGCATCACCAGAGAAGACCCTCCGCACCTGCTGATGTCTGTTAATCTCAGACTTCAAGCAGTCATTGCATGCTGGGATAAACATAGACCTGCCATTGCTGTGTGCCAAACATTATGAAATGGGTGGGGGTGCAAATGTGAGCAAATCCCCTTAAATGAAAGTCTGCAATGTGCACTTTTAATCACTGGGTCTGAATTGCTTGATTTGGAATTCTAAACTGCGGAGCAGAGGGAGAAATCAGGGAGAAATGGGGGACTCTGCATATAAAAATGCCCTTTCTGTACATGGCAGTGCCAGCTGGAATTCACAGGGTAACACATAAAAGTATTCTGTAAACATGTAGTAAGTTCTACACTTTCCTCTGCCTTTTTGTTGGACTTGACAGATCAGTTGCACATTCTCTTTAAGGAAGACTCTGACTGAAAGATAACATCGCGGACTTGCATTCAGAGGAAAACTTCTTGAATTCACAGACGTTGCACAATAAGAGCAGACTGTGTGTGTGCCCGGAGTTCACTGATCACAAAGCTGGTCTCATTTTACAGTAGCTGTGCTTCTCAGTGTACAGGGTGGGTGCAGCAGGTGTCATTTTTCCACTCTTGTGATAGAAGCACCAGTCCTGCCCATAATCCACTCGATGTGAAAGTGCCCACCACCCCTGCTTCAGCTAAACTCAGAGTGGAACAGCTGGCAGTGAGTGTGTCTGCCGGGCATACAAAAGAACACTGGGCATGTTAAACATTAGTCAATAAACTACAAAGGGACAGCGTCTCGTATGGGACAATGAAGCAGGGGTGACGTTGATGAACTTGAGAACAGAGTGCCCTACCTGAACCGCTTGTATTAAAGAGAAGAAAATCCATTCAGGCTGCAAGTCTTTGGTGTGGCAACCTCTGTTCAATTCCATTTAATTTGTTTTTATCTTGTGGTCTTCATAGTGCGTGGGCTCAGAATGATGTAACGCATACACAGGCTAATGCAACTACCAGGAGCGGACTGGGTCTCAAGACCGGCCCGGGCATCTTTCAACGAGTGAGGTGACGAGGTCGACCCACTCGGCTCATTATTCATTGTAATTGAGTATGCGGCTCGCTACTTGCTATGAGCCTACGATATGAACTCTGTCTAAACTGTTGCCAGACTTAATCTGTACACTGTTGTTTAGACACGATGTAAAATTTGAGGACATGCTTAGAAATAAAATTTAATGAAAAATAAAAATGTAGTCACAGAGCTTACACGTTATTAGAGTACGTGTCACATGTCAATGTCATGTCCAAGTGCCAGTACCCTAGTTGTCTAGTAGCTTACACAGTTCACAGCTTTGAGCAGCCACATCATCAACAATACTGTTAGGGCTCCTTTATACTTCACGCTCAGAGCGCATACGTGCACGCATCATGGCTGCCATGCGTTCCCAGTGTTCATTTGACGCATTCTCTGAGCAGGTCCTCAGAAATTAATGTGACGTGTGCACGAGTTGCAGTACCAGCAAAAAGGTGCAGTGGGGTGCAGTGCAATAAAAGTTAGAATGTGGCGTCAGAGTCTCTGGTTACTGTCTACACGTGACAGAAATCCACTTTGCGGATCATATGGGATCGATGTGCGCGCTTCGATGTTTGATGAATGGTTCGATGTGGTGAAGCAAAATGCCGACATACAGATACATTCATGGTGCTTTTATATTCAAGCGTCGCATATTCCCGATCGTAATGACATGAAACATTTTAAAAATCTCACATTCCATCTTCTGTGCAACTTCACAACAGCAACATAGTGTACAGCGCTGTATTTGAGCCACAGAGAAAAAAAAAATTAAGGACATGGTGATAACGTGTATTTTGTGATTAAAGTGGAAATTTCAGCTTTAATCTCAAAATGTCCACTTTAACCTCGTAGTTTACTTTATCATTAAAGCAGACCATCATAAACGTCATCCTAGTTTTTAATCGCTACGCACTTCTTGGACTTCCTCCGGACCTGACAGCAGCGGCAAACAGCAATAGATCACCACACAGAACACATTAGATAGATAGATAGATAGATAGATAGATAGATAGATAGATAGATAGATAGATAGATAGATATGAAAGGCACTATATAATAGATAGATAGATAGATAGATAGATAGATAGATAGATAGATAGATAGATATGAAAGGCACTATATAATAGATAGATAGATAGATAGATAGATAGATAGATAGATAGATAGATAGATAGATAGATAGATAGATAGATAGATAGATACTTTATTAATCCCAAGGGGAAATTCACATACTCCAGCAGCAGCATACTGATAAAGAAAAATATTAAATTAAAGAGTGATAACAATGCAGGTATACAGACAATAACTTTGTATAATGTTAACGTTTACCCCCCGGGTGGAATTGAAGAGTCGCATAGTGTGGTGGAGGAACGATCTCCTCAGTCTGTCAGTGGAGCAGGACGGTGACAGCAGTCTGTCGCTGAAGCTGCTCCTCTGTCTGGAGATGATCCTGTTCAGTGGATGCAGTGGATTCTCCATGATTGACAAGAGTCTGCTCAGCGCCCGTCGCTCTGCCACAGATGTCAGACTGTCCAGCTCCATGCCTACAATAGAGCCTGCCTTCCTCACCAGTTTGTCCAGGCGTGAGGCATCCCTCTTCAAACATCAGCAAGTGCTGAGGGTCTTCTCTGGTGATGCTCTGCCAGGACTCTAATGCAGTCATCTTCAGTTCCTGCTTGTTTCAGGGGGCTTGTCCCCTTAAGTTTTCTCTTCAGCATATGGAAGGCCTGCTCAGTTGGATTGAAATCAGGGGACTGGGCTGGCCATTCCAGAATTTTCCATTTTTTAGCTTTGATAAACTCTTGTGTGGCCTTAGCAGTCTGTTTGGCTCATCATCTTGTTGTAGTTTGAAGTGCCATCCACTAAGTTTGGAGTCATCTACTGGAACTTGAGCAGATCAGATGTTACTACACACCTCAGAATTCATTGTGCTGTCAGCAGTTCCATCATCAATGAAGAGAAGTGTGCCGGGACCTGTGGCAGCCATACATTCCCCAAGCCATAACACCCACAGCACCACCATGTTTAACAGATGAGGTGGTCTGCTTTGGATCTCGGGCAGGTCCTTGTGGTCTCCACACTTTGCTCTCGCCATCACTCTGATGAGGTTCATTTTTGTCTTTTCTACACAGTCCTGCCATTTCAGGGCACCATAATGTTTGGGCACAGCAATGGCAGGTCTGTTAAAGCCGTTGTCATATTTAGGACTTTGTCACGTATCCCTCATATGCAATGACCGCTTGAAGTTTGCGATTCAGAGATATCACCGAGTGCTGAGGGTCTTCTCTGGTGATGCTCTGCCAAGTCTCTACTGCAGTCATCTTCAGCTCCTGCTTGTTTCAGGGGGGCTTCTCCCCTTAATTTTTCTCTTCAGCATTTGGAAGGCCTGCTCAGTTGGACTGAAATCTGGTGACTGGCTGGCCATTCAAGAATTCTCCATTTTTTAATTTTGAAACACTAACAGATGAGGTGGTCTGCTTTGGATATCAGGCAGGTCCTTGTGGTCTCCAGACTTTGCTCTTGCCATCACTCTGATGATTTTCATTTTTGTCTCGTCTGCCCACAAGACTTTTTCCCAGAATTCTGCAGGCATTTTGAGGTCCTTTGTCACAAACTGTCATCTGGCCATCCTGTTTTTGTGGTCTCCATCTTGCAGTGTGTCTTCTGTGTTTGTGTTCATGAAGCCTTCTGCTGATAGTCATCTCTGACACGTCCACATTGGCCCCCTGAAGACTGTTTCTGATCTGTCAGAAGGAGGGCTTTTTCTTAACCATAGTGAGGATTCTTCTGTCCTCAGCAGTGGAGGTCTTCCTTGGCCTACCAGTCTCTTTGTGATTTCTGAGCCCACCAGTGTGTTCTTTCTTCTTGATGATATTCTAGTCAGTTGATTTTGATCTTCCTAATGTTTTATTGATGTCTCCAATGGTTTTGTTCTTGTTTTCCAGTATCATGATGGCTTCTTTGACTTTCACTGGCACAGCTCTTGTCCTCATGTTGAACAATGGCAAGTACAGACTCCAAAGGGCAGAAACAAGTCAAGGTATCTTATGAAGCAATGAAACCCACCTGAGGAATCACAAACACCTGTGACGCCAATTGTCCCAAATATTCTGGTGTCCTGAAAAGGGGGGACCATGTAGAAAAAGTGATTAGTGACTGAAATGTCTGCAAATTTCCTTAAATGAAAGTCTGCAATGTTCACTTTAATCACAATGGCTGAATTGTTTCATTTGTAATTTTAAACTTTGGAGCAGAGGGGGAAATCAATCGAAACCCTATGGTGGGCACTGTATATGAGCTTGTTGGATATCCCATTGCAAAGCCCCGGGTATTTACTATACATAGTGTCATCCCCACCACCCCATTACAGCCTCCGCTCTTCTTTCCACAAGACTTTGGAGTGTGTCTGTGGGAATTTGTGCCCTTTCAACCCAAAGAGCATTTGTGAGGCCAGGTACTGATGTTGGACGAGAAGACATCACTCACAATCGAAGTTCCAGTTCTTCTCAAAGGTGTTCAGCAGGGTTGAGGTCAAGACTCTGTGCAGCCCACTCATGTTCCTCCATGTCTTAATAGACTTGACCATGTTAATGGGGCACAGCCATGCTGGAACTGGAAAGGTCCTCCCCTAAATTATTGCCACAAAGTTGGAAGAGGACAATTCTTAAAAATGTACCCTTCACTGGAACCAAAGTCCCTAGCCCAGACCCTGCCATTACCCCATCTCCCCCAAAGTTTACACTACACTCAATGCAGTCTGGAAGAGTGTGGAAGAGTCAGGACCGGTGTGTCTGTCATGTAGCCAGGACCAGGAACTGTGCCGCATACACTTCCAGATGTGTCATTGATCACCACTCCAAGGTGTGGCGGACGGCCGGGACACCCCAATCATGGAAGGACAGGGGGAGAGAGGAATTTCAGGATAGTTTCTCCCCCGGAACAACAGAGGGCAGCCACATTGGCTTCCAGCGGGGCCACGAGCCATGAGCTTGGAAAGGGCCCGTGGCCACTGCCAGTGGGTACCTTGATGCTTGCAGGACCCTATTTGGCAGCACAGTTGTTGGGCACCTGGGGGTCCTTCCAGATGCCCTATAAAATGAGCCAGTCACCCCTACTTAATGGCAAGAGTCAGGAGGAAGAAGGACAAAGCCCTTGTGGAGGACTGGAGGTGGAAGGACTGTGCTGGCATTATGGATATTAAGTGAATATTAAGGTGTGTGCTGTGGAGTATCCTGCCTGTCTGTGTCGGGTTGTCTGTGTCTGTACGTGCCTCAGTGTTTCACAAAGGTTATGCACCAACTTGGCAGCTGTTGACAGTAATGATGACCTGTGATGGAGTGCTGAACATACAGATGACCTAAAACAACAACAAAATCCGTCTTTGCCAAGTTGAACTAGAAATGGTGTTCCTTCATACAGGTTGTAATATTAGTAGGATTTTCAGAGATCCTAGCTGATAACATGTGGTCCTCTGGAAGAAATGACACATACAGATGTGTATTGGCAGCATAGCACCGATAAGATAAACTATGGGACTGGATGACAGGGCCCAGTGAGGTGGTGTGTAGGGAGAAGGCCCAGCAGTAATCCTTGGGGCACCCCAGTGCATGCCTGACACATCCTTGGCATCTCTCCTTGCTAGTATCTGTCTAAGAGGTAGGATAAAACCAGGGATGCCAAGGTCAGAGAAGGTGAAAAGGAGGATCTGGTGGTTGACCATTTTGAATGCTGAGGAGAGATCTTGTGTTGTGGAGAAATCTCAGAAAAAACGAGCAGAGTCTTCGGAAAGAAAGTCAGAATTTAGACTTTATTGCACAGTATAGAAAACAACTGCAGAGCACATAAAGACATCTCAGTTCATGAAGTGAGCCCAGTGGTTTGGGTGCCGTTCGCTTTTATTTCAATTCTAATCACAAAAACATCCTCATTTCATACATAACTCTCGTCATTCACTTTACATGTTATCTTTGTAATAATGACCTTGTGCTGTACCTGTTTTCATAACAATGACCTCGCCTTGTAAACTTCTTTTCCGCTAATAATAATCAGCCTTTTCATAACAATCATTAGGACTTGAAGGTCGTACTTGCTGCCTGGCCCGGAAGTGACCGTCATCTGATCATGTTTTACAGTCCTCACATTCCCAATCTTGCCCAGGTAAAAATAAAATATATGTACTTGTACTAAAAATCTATATATATAATTTACTAAGCCGCCAGCAAGCAAGACACCCATGGAGCACGCAGGACGGAGCCACGCCCACCAACTCTAAGACAATTGGATATGACAACAACTCGCAGAGCCACGCCCACCAACTCGGACGCAGTAACTCACAAAACATGGTGTCATTCGCGTTTGTCTCTGCTACACTCCACATGCACCTCTGAGCCACGTTGACTTTTCATTATTCTTTTCGGTTACAACGCACGACCGCGTCCACCATCGCAAACTGTTTTACACGACATGGTCTTAGAGTTGGTGGGTGGGTCTCTGTGAGTTGCTCTTGCGAGCGGGCACATGACCAGGCGATGTGTATGCTTCGAGAACGAAGGTGGATGCGGCAGGACCATCTAAGAAGAGGCATGTTTGTTGCGGATGTGAATCGCTGTATGCAGCGTGTAAAACAGTTTGTTTGTCACGGATAATTTGCCTTTTATTTTACGCGAGGAGACAATTTCCTGTTAGATTGGCCTTTGCGATGACAATTAATAAGGCACAGGGCCAAACTTTCAAAACGATATGCATGTATCTGCCAAAACCAGTTTTCAGTCACGGACAATTGTATGTTTCTCTCTCCAGAGTTCCATCTTTTCATTCACTTACTGTTGTATCTTCAAACCCACCCCTTTTAGACAACTGTGTCTTTCCGGAAGTGTTCAGCCATCAATAAATAATTATGCGGCGTATGCCTGCAGGAACACGTGCAGCGAGCAAGCGAGCAAGTGAGCGTGAGAGAAAGAGAGAGCGACACACACAGGCGCGTGAGAGAGACACACTCACATACAGGTGCGTGAGAGAGAGGGGGGCTGGACACGTAAGAATAATAATACTTCATTACATTGATATAGCGATGTTCTCAGTATTCAAAGCGCTATCCACACAGGGAGGAACCGGGAAGCGAACCCACAATCTTCCACAGTCTCCTTACTGCAAAGCAGCAGCACTACCACTGTGCCACAAGGCAGTTAAAGAATGCACCGGGCTCGATTTTGTTTCCACTTCTGTTTACAGCGATCGGGTCGTAGATAGCATTGTTGCAATGTTACTTTTCTTGGTGGCTTATTACATTACGGATGTTTCACATGTTAATTTTTTTCCCTGTGCTTAAAAGACATTAAAAAAGTGTTTCTCAACTGTGACTCCGGAACAACTCAGTACGCAAGCTATATTAAGAGTCAACAACGAAGACTCACTACACCTTAATGAACAAGTACTGAAACTTATCCCTACCGACGAAGTAACTTTCACCAGTGTGGCCTCCATCGTCACAAACGATCCTGCTTTCAGTCACGGACAATTGTATGTTGCCCTCTCCAGAGTTCCATCTTTTCATTCACTCACAGTCGTATCCTCAAACCCACCGAATTTGGACAACTGTGTCGTTTAGGAAGTGTTCACCCATCAATACATAATTATGCGGCGTATTCGGAAAGAAAGTCAGAATTTAGACTTTATTGCACAGTATAGAAAACAGCTGCAGAGCACATAAAGACATCTCAGTTCATGAAGTGAGCCCAGTGGTTTGGGTGCCGTTCGCTTTTATTTCAATTCTAATCACAAAAACATCCTCATTTCGTACATAACTCTCGTCATTCACTTTATATGTTATCTTTGTAATAATGACCTCGTGCTGTACCTGTTTTCATAACAATGACCTCGCCTTGTAAACTTCTTTTCCGCTAATAATAATCAGCCTTTTCATAACAATCATTAGGACTTGAAGGTCATACTTGCTGCCTGGACCAGAAATGACCGTCATCTGATCATGTTTTACAGTCCTCACATTCCCAATCTTGCCCAGGTAAAAATAAAATATACGTACTTGTACTAAAAATATACTTTAATATCAGAAAGTACATTTCTAACACATTATTGTTTTGTGTGCTAAAAATAAGTGCAAAGAAAATATAATACAAATGTACTAATTAAAAATACATTGAGTACTTCAGTGTACGTAATCTATCCATCCATTATCCAACCCGCTATATCCTAACTACAGGGTCACGGGGGTCTGCTGGAGCCAATCCCAGCCAGCACAGGGCGCAAGGCAAAGACCTTTGAGGCTAAGGTCGCCAGCTTTGGTCATATTGCTTGATTTGATTTGTGCTCTTGAGAGAGGAGTGATGAGTTGACGTCATGGGTTGTTTGTGTAAATCAGGCCTAACAATTTAGACATTTCCAGTATTAACTTGTCCTCCAATAAAAAAAAAAACCTTGCAATTTAATTGACCTTTTCTTTTAATACCCCAAAACACCATGGCACATGACAGATGATATCCACTCACTTCTCTTATTCTCGTGCGTCACCAGTTCCAAGGTAGGAACCTGAAAACGCTCTTGGATTTTTGTAGTGTAATTATCGTGTAATTTTAGAATGGGAATTGTCATCCTAACCACATTACCTTTTTATGCCTTGTCATGGCTTTAAATGTACGACCAGATAAAATAGAGGAAGTGAAGAATATATTATGGTATGACTACAGGTGTCAGTTTACCTGCTTTTGTTTTTAGCCTGGAGTCAAAGAGGTGAATCGAGAGCCAAGGTAACCAGTCAGTACCTCGCCATCTATCACATATGAGTATACGTCTACAATAGTTTTTATAATATGTCAAAGTTAAATCACAAAGCCAGTCCACGATGAGAAGAATGCCTTTAATGACAGGTACGTGGAGCCACCATCCTTAAAGGTGCTGGTAACGCTTCTTAAATACAACATACAGAAGTACGTGATCAGTTTCATATCTAATGTCCATTCTAGTTACTGATAAATGGGACCCTTGGAGTCAGGATCCTGCTGCACTAATTGCACGGGTTTTCATATCAGAAAGCGAAGTAGCAGTGGGTCTGGGTCACAGATCAACAGGCTTTAATTGTTCATTTTAATTAGTATGTTTGTGTACAGTTGTGGAAATCGCTGCTATAGCTGTCAAGATTATTATTAGACATTGGTTTTTGGCTAAACTTTCCCATTACAGATTTTCATTGTACTCACCTATGAACCACCTGGATCTCTGTGAGTTGTTGTTGTCTCTGCACTGATAATGTCACTGTAGAGTAGCTATCTGTGTCTCTAACAACCAGAAACCCCGCATGACCTGCAAGGTCAGGTCCCTCCTCAAACACCGTGACTCAGCCGTCAGATCAGGTGACAGTACTCTTTATAGTGCTGCTACAACTGAGCTGAAGAGAGGAATAAGGCGATCTACAAGTCCACCTCTCAGGCAAAGACCACCTGTGGCAGGGAATACAAAACATCACCAACTACAGGGGCTGCAATACAACATCTGTGGACTAGGGGGCTTCACTGACAAGACTTCTTTGTACGTTATGAGACGGTACATCAACACCCAGTCTCATTCTCTCGGCCCCCCTTACATTCTAGCGCCTAGACGCTTACTTTACAGGAGCATCAGTTGAGATGGGTGCTTAAGTTAGTGAACCTGAGGAAGGCTTCTGGTCCCGACGGGATACCTGGAAAGGTGCTAAAAGCATGCTGCTGACCAGCTCTCATGTTCTAACCAACATCTTCCATCACTTCCAAAGATTCCACCCTGTCTGAAGTCAGCTACCATCATTCCTGTACCCAAGAAATCAGCCACTGACAGTCTCGATGACTAATCGTCCAATGGCACTTACACCTCTTGTCATGAAGTGCATTGAGATGTTGGTTTCACACTACGTCAAAGCCTGTCTACCTCCCACTTTTTACACACACCAGTTTGCTTACAGAGCAAACCAGTCCACCGAGGATACCACAGCCATAGCTCTCCACACTGCACCGGGGGAGCTTTGAGAGGATGCTTTTCATACTATTATTCTAGTCTAGAAACTGTCTAACTCAGTGGCATGCAGAAGCTAAGAAGATTCCTGGGGCAAACCCCTTGATTGTATGCCCCCCTAAGGTGAGGTGCTGTCAAAATGAATGGTAAAGAAGGCATATGAATATGATAAAGAAAGGCATCTCTCTCTCTATACTATATATATATATATATAGTCACACATGTGCACATGGGAGGCAGCTAAAGAGTTTGAGTAAGGGCAGTTCCGTGTCATACTGGGATGTGGCAGTGTGCACGGACTCTTTTTCTTCCTTGCCTGCAGTCCATTCACGAAAGATTCCACCTGGCCCTCTTGATGTCACTTCTGGGACCGAGCCTATGGAAGAAGACCTTCATGAGCCCAACCCCTTTGACTTCACTTCCTGTCTTCCCCTTTAAAAGCCTTCACCTTTTCCCTATTCCCTCAGTTCTGTTTTGGATTTGGTTTTGTTCACATCAGTGCTGTGTAAACGTTCCCACGACTTTGCAGCCAGGATACCAATTATACGGGTGGCTGCCCCAAACCTTGCTATGGCTCTTTGTGGCTTTTGTGACTAATATATATATTTATTATATAGCCTATATATTTATCCATCCATCAATTTTCCAACCCACTGAATCCGAACTCAGGGTCACGGGGGGGTCTGCTGGAGCCAATCCCAGCCAACACAGAGCACAAGGCAGGAACCAATCCTGGGCAGGGTGCCAACCCACCGCAGGACACACACAAACACACCCACACACCAAGCACACACTAGGGCCAATTTAGAATCGCCAATCCACCTAACCTGCATGTCTTTGGACTGTGGGAGGAAACCGGAGCGCCCGGAGGAAACCCACGCAGACACGGGGAGAACATGGGAAGCGAACCCAGGTCTCCTAACTGTGAGGCAGCAGCGCTACCCACTGCACCACCGTGCCGCCCATATATATTTATATATATACAAAATCCAACATCTGTCTGTCTGTCTGCTTTTCATGAGAGAACTACTTAACGGATTTAGATCAGGTTTTTTTCGGTAATTTGCTTGAACATTCCGGTTGATTTTGTGACTTCTCATTTCGCTATGTATCATAGTTCACTTGTGGTACTGATTTATTTGAGCAAATCCAAGAGAGACACATTGGGCCATGGGAAGGGGTGGGGCAGAGCCCTTCTCATTCACGTATCAGCCTCAAGGTGTAGGCTACCTTACATCCGCTTAGTTATCAAATGAGAGAACTACTTAACGGATTTAGAACGGGTTTTATTCTATAATTTGCTTGAACATTCCAGTTGATTTTGCGACTTCTCTCATTGTGGTAAGAATCATAGTTCACTTGCAGAAGCAAGGGTGTGCGGTCAGGGGAGGCAGGAGAGGCAGAGCCTCACCTGTCATCATAAAAAGTAAAAAAAATTAAATAAAATAATGATAACATCAAATAAATTTGTCCACTGGTCTCTGCTATAAATTTGTTTTCTGTATGATTCCAATAACTTTGATCATTTTTATATTCAAAAATTACAGAATTAGCGCATTTCCTGATCAAATACTGGAGAGAAACGCGAAGTGTGGCAGCCTCACCTCACCTCGGACTGCACTCTCCCTCACACACTGGGGGTTGATGCCCACAATTGGCGCGTGCCTGTCAATGTCTCTCTGTATGTCACCAATATAAGGTTTGCAGACATGTTTATTATACACCCTGACTTTCCACAGGCTAATATCTTTAATGAATGTGTGTGACATATTTAGTCTGATCGGACATAAAACCACAGTGAAAAGGCACAAGGTGAGGCAGGCAGTACCATGCCGGCCTGAAGGGGGCGCATGTGAGCCCAACATGTGCTCTTTGCTGCTGTTCTTCTACGCAGAGGCTCTTGGCGCCAATAAGTTAGTGACATCAGATAGTCAAGTGCACTGCAGCGGTCCGTTTATTTTTAATTTTTTGTTCTGACTGACTGCCAAAATGGAAGATTAAGACTTTTACAACTAAAGGAAAATATGGAGGACTTTAATAAGAAAGTGATGAAGATTTGGGCGGTGCAGTGGGTAGCACTGCTGCCTCACAGTTGGGAGACCTGGGGACCTGGGTTCGCTTCCCGGGTCCTCCCTGCGTGGAGTTTGCATGTTCTCCCCGTGTCTGCGTGGGTTTCCTCCGGGTGCTCCGGTTTCCTCCCACAGTCCAAAGACATGCAAGTTAGGTGGATTGGCGATTCTAAATTGGCCCTACTGTGTGCTTGGTGTGTGGGTGTGTTTGTGTGTGTCCTGCGGTGGGTTGGCACCCTGCCCAGGATTGGTTCCTGCCTTGTGCCCTGTGTTGGCTCCAGCAGTTGCCTTGTGCTGGGATTGGCTCCAGCAGACCCCCGTGACCCTGTGTTTGGATTCAGTGGGATGGATGGATGGAGATTTTCATGGAGAAGGATAGGTGCCTGAACTTGATTTACAAATCAAGGTAAGACCATAAGCGGTTTTCAATTTTATAAAAAATGGGATCAGAAAAAAAAAAACAATCCAATATTTAAAAAGATCATTTTGACCTTAAATAAAATATTCTTCTGTGGTAGGCTGGCGCCCTGCCCGGGGTTTGTTTCTTGCCTTGCGCCCTGTGTTGGCTGGGATTGGCTCCAGCAGACCTCCGTGACCCTGTAGTTAGGATATAGCGGATAATGGATGGATGGATGGATAAAATATTCTTCTGTTGAACAGTCTGTATTAAAATTAAAGCATCGGAACTGAAAGCTTTTAAAAAACAACTAAATATTTCAATCAAGGTCAAAATTGAAATAAGGTTTTTGTTTTTGTACACCACTCTATGATTTCATTTGTATTGAGTGAGTGTGAGTTGTGGACATGCAACGGCAAAAATTAGAACACACGGGTTGTGAGGAGCAAATGCGTTCTCTGCGCTCTCCTTCTCTCACCACTATAAAGGTAACGTTCTTTTTTATCCAAATTTGTACCTTACTGATGTGTGTAAAGAATGCTGATGAGATATGAAACATACCAGCAAACCACCAGAATTGAGGAACGGGTTTAACTATCAGCAAGAATTGTCACCTCATTAAGAGATTGGTTGGAGTGAAATTGATTGGAGTTTGAGGCCCTGACTGAGTTGGTCTTCTGTCGGCTCACTCACTTCACATTTCATTTTTGTTTGGGTGCCATTTAAGGAAAGAAATGAAGCAATTCAAAGGAAACGATGAAGAAATTCAGGGGAACAAATCTTAAGAAAGCAGTTCAATTAAAATGAATTCACAAGAAGTTAATTAAAAAAAAGGGTTAGAATGAAAACTCTGCAGCCACTGCGGCCCCCCCCAGGACCTGAGTTCATGACCCCTGCTCTAGAGGGCCTCTTTCTCTTGCACGAATTGGCTCAAAAACTAATCAGCACCTCATCCTCTCGTAACAGCGTGGACTTTCAAGTTTGGTATTTTTCCGTCTAGCCGTCATCAAGAAACTGTGACACACAGACACACACACACACACACACACATCCATCATCGAGATATCGATGTTTTCAGTGTCACGGGACCCTAAAGCATCGAGATCCATCGAAAACTGGTGACTGAAATTTTGATGAATCAAAAGCTTTCTCTCCTGCTCCATAGATAATACCCTCTAATGGGGTAGGGCACAAAGCAAATATTAACAAGGACAGAAGTCATTCAATAATCAATATAAAATCAATTTGTTAAATCCTATTTATCAAGAAGAATACATTTTCACAAATTTCATATTTATTACACACAAAATTATGAAAAAAAACTCAAAGCTGCCTCACCAAAATCTAGTTGTTGAGGTCTACAGAGAGTTCCTTGGACTTCATGGTATGGTATGGTATGGTGGCCGGAACATTACCTCCCACGGAATGCAAGATGGCAGCCGCCCTGGATGACAGCGGTTGCCTCGGACTTCCCGCGGGGCTTCATGGGAGTTGGAATTTGATACAACTCTGGTGGAGTCTGTGAGTGCCACCCTAGAGCACAGCACTTCTGCCACACCCGGAAGTGCTTCCGGAAGTTCATCACCGAGCACCCGGAGCACTTCCGGGCTACTATATAAGAAGACACTACTCGGGGAGCCAGAGTCAGGTGGAGGAGGACAAAGCTTGCCAGGGAGAATGGAGGAGAAAGAGAAAGAAAGAAAGAGAGATAAAGAAGAAAGAAGAAAACTAAAGAAAGCAAAGTAAAGAGTGCGTTTGTGCTTGTTGGAACACTGTAAATTTGTAAATAAACCTCACGTATGCTTGGACTTGTGCCTCCTGTGTCTGTGTGTCGAGTTATAGTGCTCTGTATCGGTCACAATAGTAATCATTTCAATTCTAAAATTAAAAACAAACAACTTTTATTATCTCTGATTTATCGGTGCTTTCAGCGGATGATGTTCTTTGACTTGGTTGTAATGTTCTCCAATCCACTGCTGTCATCATCACTGTGACTGACTTGTAGCCTCTCTGAGCAAAGTCTGAGGACCACCATACTAATACTTGTTTAGGGCCTCCATATCCTCTCAGAACAGCTCCAGTTCTTTATGGCATGGATTCCAGAAGATTGCTTTGAGATTCTGGTCCATGTTCCTCCTGATTTCTGCAAGTTTGTCAGGTGCACGTTCATAATTGTGAATCTCCCGTTCTACCACATCCTAAAAGTGTTCTACTGGATGCCAAACTGGTGATTTGGAAGGCCACTGAAGAGCACTGAACTCATGGACATGTTCATGAAACCAACTTGCTTTGGGACAAGCTGGAAGTAGCCATCACAAGAAGGACAAATTGTGGCCATGAATGGATGGACATGGTCAACAATACTCAAATAGACCGAGGAAGACATTCCCCACACCACTACACTGCCACCAGCAGCCTGGACTGTTGACACAAGGCAGGTTGGCCTATATTGATTCACACTGTTGGTGCCAAATGCTGACCCTACCATCTGTGTACCTCAGGAATTATCGAGATTCATCAGACCAGACCACGTTTTTCCATTTTTCACCTGTTTTGGCGAGTCTGTACCATTGGTTTGACTTTGTGTCTAATGAGCAGTTGGTCATGGAGTCCCAAATTAGGCACATTACCTGCATTGTGAGGGAGTGTCAGTTATGACACTAGATAGATAGATAGATAGATAGATAGATAGATAGATAGATAGATAGATAGATAGATAGATAGATAGATAGATAGATAGATAGATATGAAAGGCACTATATAATAGATAGATAGATAGATAGATAGATAGATAGATAGATAGATAGATAGATAGATAGATAGATAGATAGATAGATAGATAGATAGATAGATAGATAGATAGATAGATAGATAGATAGATAGATAGATGGTTTTGCTGGTGTTCAGTTGTAGGTGGTTTGAGTCGCACCATTTAACAATGTCCTTGATTAGGTTCCTGTACTCCTCCTCCTGCCCACTCCTGATGCAGCCCATGATAGCAGTGTCGTCAGCGAACTTTTGCACATGGCAGGACTCCGAGTTGTATTGGAAGTCTGATGTATATAGGCTGAACAGGACCGGAGAAAGTACAGTCCCCTGCGGCACTCCTGTGTTGCTGACCACAATGTCAGACCTGCAGTTCCCAAGACGCACATACTGAGGTCTGTCTGTAAGATAGTCCACAATCCATGCCACCAGGTATGAATCTACTCCCATCTCTGTCAGCTTGTCCTTAAGGAGCAGAGGTTGGATGGTGTTGAAGGCGCTAGAGAAGTCCGGAGACATAATTCTCACTATGACCGTATGGCGTGATTCCCCAAGGGTGATCCTGCTCACGGGACCCTCATTGTTGAGGACCCAATTGGCTGGACCAGGCCAAGGGGGATGCCCACGTAACAACTGGTTGCGGCAGATAGAGATTAATTTCCTGAGGGTGGGGAATGAACCGCGTGTCTACCTGGAGGGTTACCAACCAGGATCCTGAGTTGTTTCATTTGGGTGCGACAACACACTCTACCAGCGCACACTCCCCAATCTAACCTGATCTGACCTGTTCTGTACCCACTGCTGTCTCAGCTTTTTGTTCTTGGCTGACAGGAGTGGAACCTGATGTGGTCTTCTGCTGTTGTAGCCCATCTGCCTCCATGGCTAGATGTGCTGTGCATTCTGAGATGCCTTTCTCTTCTTCTCGTTTGCTCCCGGTAGTTACTTGAATTACCGTAGCCCTTCTGAACCAGTCTGGCCATTCTCCTCTGAATTCTCTTATCAACAAAATGTTTCTGTCTACACAAACTGCCCCTCGATGTATGTTTTTCTATCTTTTGCACCATTCTGGGTAAACTCCATCGATCCTGTTGTCTGTGAAAATCCCAGGAGATCAGCAGTTACAGAAACACTCAAACCAACCTGTCTGGCACCATCCGTCATGTCACAGGTGAAAGGTCACCATTTTTTCCCCATTCTGGTGTTTTTTGTGAACATGCATTGAAGTTTCTGACCCGTGTCTGCGTGATTTCATTTATTACGCTGCTGTCACATGATTGGCTGATTAGATAATTGCATGGATAAGCAGGTGTTCAAACGTTCCTCGTAATTTGTTCCAAAGAAGAAGATCCTTTCTTCCAGAATATTTTGAAAACTCTCTTCCATTTATGTTTTTCATAATCCTGAGTGCAATTGTGATTCAGGATTCAGTTTCTGATTTTTAAAACATTTGCAAACCTTTCTAAAACATGTTTTCATTTTGTCGTTATGGAATATTGAGTGTAGATAGAAGGGCAGGAAAAGGGCACATTTATCAAATTAAAATGAAGTCTACAATACAATAAAGTGTGCAGAAAGTGACGGAGGTCTGAGGACGTTCAGAATTCACTGCATGTCAACTTTGAGCATCTGTGAGCTTCGATAAGATTTTGTTTGAACTTCCATTCACCTAAGGCCGACTATTTTAATTACAGGTTAACCCACATTTATTGACATTTATCAGGAAAACGGCCTCGTGTTCAATTGTTTCCTTATCAGTAGATGAGTCATCAGACACATCAGGTATGTCGTACACCCTACCAGAACAGTTTTTAATTTCTATAATTTCACTATAATTAAAATATTTTGAAACCTGTTGCACTGCTCCTTGACTGTCTCCACACTTAAATGCTTATCCCAGTGTGGCTGTAGGCCAGGTTTATACTTCATGCGACGTGACAAAATGCTCCAGCAGACGCTCCTGCTATGCAAGCGTTGTACTGTTTATACTTGCGCATGTACTTTACAACAACAACAACATTTATTTCTATAGCACATTTTCAAACAGAAAAGTAGCTCAAAGTGCTTTACATAATGAAGAAAATAAAAATAAAAGACAAAGTAAGAAATTAAAAGACAACATTAATTAACATAGAATAAGAGTAAGGTCCGATGGCCAGGGGAGGACAGAAAAACAAAAAAAAAACTCCAGGACGGCTGGAGAAAAAAAATAAAATCTGCAGGGGGTCCAAGGCCACGAGACCACCCAGTCCCCTCTGGGCATTCTACCTAACATAAATGAAATAATCCTCTTTGAATTTAGGGTTCTCACGGAAGGACTTGATGATGATGGTCATGCAGACTTCTGTCTTTTAATCCATCACTGTTGGAACATCACGGTGCTTTGAGTAGATGGTGGTGGCGCAAACCACCACCACAAAGAAACTGGAAAAAGAAACAGAAGAGAGAGTAGGGGTTAGTACGGATTTGAGAACCACCATAAATAGTTATTATAATGAATTGGATATACAGAGTATCAGGATTAAATTAAAGTGAAGTTATGAGAAGGCATGTTACAGTAATGTGTTTTTCAGCAGTTTTTTAAGTGCTCCACTGTATTAGCCTGGCGAATTCCTACTGGCAGGTTATTCCAGATTTTAGGTGCATAACAGCAGAAGGCCACCCGCCCACCACTTCTTTTAAGTTTTGCTCCTTGGAAAAGGAGACACTCATTTAAGGATCTGAGGTTGCGATTTGGAATATAAGACGTCACACATCCCGATATATAAGATGGGGCGAGATTATTTAAGGCTTTATAAACCATAAGCAGAATTTTAAAGTCAATCCTGAATGACAAAACTGGAGAAATGTGCTCAGATTTTCTTTTCCTAGTTAGGATTCTAGCAGCTGCATTCTGCACTCGTTGCAAACGATTGATGTCTTTTTTGGGTAGTCCTGAGAGGAGTGCATTACAGTAATCTAGTCGACTGAAAACAAACGCATGAATTAATTTCCTCAGCATCTTTCAATGGTATAAGAGGTCTAACTTTTGCTATGTTTCTTAAGTGAAAAATGCTGTCCTAGTGATCTGATGACTATGCGATTTAAAATTCAGATTACAGTCAACAGTTACCCCTAAGCTTTTTACCTCCGTCTTGACTTTTAATCCTAATGCATCAAGTTATTTCTAATAGCCTCATTGTATCCATTATTTCCAATCACTAAAATTTCAGTTTTCTCTCTTTATTTAGCTTTAGAAAATTACTATTTATCTATTCAGAAATACAAGTCAGACATTGTGTTAGTGCATCAAGAGAATCTATCTATGTGATAGATAGATAGATAGATAGATAGATAGATAGATAGATAGATAGGATAGATAGATAGATAGATAGATAGATAGATAGATAGATAGATAGATAGATAGATAGATAGATAGATGGAATGACACACCAAAGAGTGTCCTGAAGCGCGATCGCCGCGTCTGCCAAAGACAGCCTATCAGTTGCTGGGGCAACCGGAGGCTCCCAGCGCTGTTGCAGCTCACCACAGAAACAAATCCGAGCCAATCGTAGCCGCGCTATAAGCACCTGCCATTGATGGGTGATGTAAAGAACATTATAAATGCAGGGAACAGTATAACTTGACCACTAACCTGGCCCTGATCCTGCCTGATTGCTGCGTCTGTGTATAGGAGAGCAGCAGATCCCACTACAATAAAGAACCCTGCTGTTCCTGTTTCAAGTTGAATACAGGCTGGTTTTGATAAAGCACTGAGACTCAGCCTCGTGTTTTGAGGTGCAAGACAGCGACTCACACATCACAGTGTTTGTTTAAAATATTACCCAATTTATTAACAAATTAGTGCATTATTGATCACAGTTTTCCACGGAATTAGGGTAGGCTAAGCTTATCTTAAGTAGGCTATGAGTACAGTACCCTTGCAGTACTTTAACGACTTACGATGGACTCTACTTGTGATCTGATTTTCGGTACATAACCCCATTGTAAGCAGAGGACTACCTGTATAAATGAAATGTCTTATTATTATTATTATTTGGTTACACCCGTGCCCATGGGGGACAGTTTAATGGCTCAGATAATTGTAATATTCTGCCGGAAAGCCAGAGGGCCGCCATTGACTGATGCCTTTTCTCTTCATCTCTCTGCAGACCGGAAGATTGATGACCAGGACATCTCTGATGGTCACTTCCTGTGTCCCTTTTGCCTGGACCCTCCTCTTCCTGCCAGGAGCCTAAAATACCGGTATTAGCATTAAATATCATATATACTCGCGTATAAGTCGGGTCATGAAGACGAAAAAATCAGTCATAAAATCAGTCTCCGACTTGTACGCCCGTTTGAAAATACGACACACTTTTTTTTTACATCTTCTTGCTTCCCTCCATCTTGCACCAGTTTCTCAGACACATCGAATTTTGTTGTCAGCAGTGCAGTTACCAATTTCTTTCACCACTTTAATTTTAAAACCATCCATCCATCCATCATCCATCCATCCATCCATCCATCCATCATCCATCCATCCATCCATCCATTTTCCAACCCGCTGAATCCGAACACAGGGTCACGGGGGTCTGCTGGAGCCAATCCCAGCCAACACAGGGCACATGGCAGGAATCAATCCCGGGCAGGGTGCCAACCCACCGCAGGATAATTTAAAACCAGCTTCATATTTTCTTTTGATCGAACGCTCCATCGTGGATAAGGGATGCTGTTATGATAAAGGTGTACGAGAGTGTAAGATACAAAAAACACAAATCAGTGCAAACATCGCTTCGGAATAGTGTGGGTGTTACCGTGTGGTCACGTAGGCACAATACATAGGAAAAAAAAGGCCATGTGCTCCCTGGTTACTCTCTCAGGTGAGCGTTAGCATGTTGTAATCTCTTGGACCAATAGCGTGAGTTTTCCGCATTCGACTTTTATGACCAACATTATAAAATACCGGAAATTATATCAGGCCCTGACTTATCCGCAGGAGAACTTAAACTCGAGTATATACGGTAAATGAAATGATAAAATTTCTGGTCAATGAGAGTGTCATGGTTGAGCTCCTGGACTCAAATCCTGGGCCCACACTCTGCAGTGCCTCACACTGCACTTTGACATTCTTTGATATCCTTCTGCTGTGAAACATCCTGACCTGTCATTGTTTACTCATGTTTTAAACAACTATTATCATATACTGATAATTTCTGTATTATCTATATCTATTATTTACTTATTATATTACATCATTTACTACATTATCCTCCTAAAATTCACCACCAGCTCCTTGGTTTTTGCTGGTGTTCATTTGTAGGTGGTTTGAGTCGCACCATTTAACAAAGTCCTTGATGAGGAGGAGTATAGGAACCTAATCAAGGACTCTGTGAAATGGTGCGACTCAAACCACCTACAACTGAACACCAGCAAAACCAAAGAGCTGGTGGTGGATTTTAGGAGGCCCAGGCTCCTCATGGACCCCATGATCATCAGAGGTGACTGTGTGCAGAGGGTACAAACCTATAAATACCTGGGAGTGCAGCTGGATGATAAATGACTGGACTGCCAATACTGATGCTCTGTGTAAGAAAGGATAGAGCCGACTATACTTCCTTAGAAGGCTGGCATCCTTCAACATCTGCAATAAGATGCTGCAGATGTTCTATCAGACGGTTGTGGCGAGCGCCCTCTTCTACGCGGGGTGGTGTGCTGGGGAGGCAGCATAAAAAAGAAGGACGCCTCACGCCTGGGCAAACTGGTGAGGAAGGCAGGCTCTACTGTAGGCATGGAGCTGGACAGTTTGACATCTGTGGCAGAGTGACGGGCGCTGAGCAGACTCCTGTCAATCATGGAGAATACACTGCATCCACTGAACAGGATCATCTCCAGACAGAGGAGCAGCTTCAGCGACAGACTGCTGTCACCGTCCTGCTCACTGACAGACTGAGGAGATCGTTCCTCCATCACACTATGTGACTCTTCAATTCCACCCGAGGGGGTAAACATTAACATTATACAAAGAAATTCTCTGTCTGTTATACCTGCATTGTTATCACTCTTTAATTTAATATTGTTATTATCAGTATGCTGCTGCTGGAGTATGTGAATTTCCCCTTGGGATTAATAAAGTATCTATCTATCTATCTATCTATCTATCTATCTATCTATCTATCTATCTATCTATCTATCTATCTATCTATCTATCTATCTATCTATCTATCTATCTATCTATCTATCTATCTATCTATCTATCTATCTATCTATCTATCTATCTATCTATCTATCTATCTATCTATCTAGATTGCATAATACCATACACTGCATCAATGTTCATATTGCTTAGTATACGTCAATATTGCTGTTAATTCTTTGTCTTGTCTTTGCACAATGTTTTGTCTTGTTTGTATTTTAATTTTAAATGTTCATTTTATTCTATTTGTAATTTAATTTAATTTTTTATTTGCACTTCATGTTGTTACACAATGTTGTCTATCTGTATACTTGTATATGGTTGAGTTGACCATAAAGTTCGCTTTGACTTTGACTCTGTGTGGAGTTTGCTTGTTCTGCCGGTGCCTGCATGGATTTATTTCCCACCTCCTTGAAGGTTACTCGTCTATAAGAATGTCATGGATATGTGTTTTTTTTGTACATCTACATTTAATTTATATAGCGCCTTTCCCATGTTCAAGGTGCTTCATTGAGGAAATCAGGGAGGGGCAGACATTTTCTCACAGCACTGTAACTAAAAATGAAACACGCTAATCATAGTGGTGTCTACACTTGTCCAAGTTCTTTAAGCCTCAAAATGAATGATGGGTTCTGAATACCTAAGGTAGCATCTTCATGAGCTATAAGGACCCCTGAATCAGGTGACTAATGGCTTCTCAAAAAGGGTGTGGTGGCCGACACATCCTTTAACCATGTTAGGACATTAGGGGGTTTTCTTCACACTTGCCTCATTTTCAGGCTTGCATTAAAACCACAAATCTCCCCAGTGCAGGGCTCCAAGTCATTTGTAATGTCACACCAAAAGGTGACTCAGTTGTTATACTAATGAGTGTGAATTCCACTGACTTGGCCTCACTAGGGACCTGGTTGATTAGCTTTTGTCTCCAGAGACGCAAGGGGAGATACGCTTGAGCTGAAAGTCAAGGCGTTGCTGTAAAGGAAAAGGTGGTGATGTAATCCCTTCCTCCATTGCACCAGCTGATGCTGATATGGCAACTCAAGGCACAGAATTCAGACTAATTTAATAGAGTCAGACAGGGACAAGGGAAGAGGGGGCATTCGTCGGACCCTCAGCTGGCAGCAGGGTGTGGTTTTGGTGGAGGTACACAAGCCGATGTGTTGTCAAGGTTAAGGCTTTTGACTTCAAACCCTGAGGGTGTGGGTTTAAATCCTGCTACTGACACCTGTGTGACCATGAGCAGGTCACGTGACCTGCCTGTTCTCCAATTGGAAAACCAAAAGAAATGGAACCAATTGTCTGATTAAAGTTGTAAGTTGCCTCGGATAAAGTCGTCAGGCTAATAAGTAAATGTAAATGAATCGAGCACGATTGTTAGAGCAGAAGTTGGGGACGTTGCCCAGGGTTAGGGTTAGGGTTAGGCCAATGACTGGCAGTGATCTGCCTGCTGATGCTGTGAATGGAGTGGGTTACAAGGATTCATCTCGTGTTCAGCTACTCCAAATGGGGATTAATGCAATAGACTGAGACTGTGATTTTAAAATAAACTCAACAAGAACACAGGGACACAGTTGGAAGCTTGTTAAGGGTAAATCCTGCACACTGTAAGACGTTAGGGGTCGCTACAAAACCCACGCAGACAGACGGTCAGGACACAGGATAAAAGCACTCAGACGTATTTTAATTCTCCTTCTTTTAAGCAGCGCCTCCAAAGCACCCCAGCCACAATAAACAGGCAATTAAAGAAACAATAAATCAATAATAATAAACACAAATCTCTCCAACACACCTGCCAGCAAACTCTGTCACCCCTTCCCGACTCCAGCTCCCTTCCTGGGTCCTTTAAATAGTCCTTCACCCGGAAGTTCTTCTGTTCTTCCTCCCACGTGACTTGCCAGCACTTCTGGGTCAGACGGAGAATCCCAATTATTTAATCAGCCCGGAAGTACTTTGGGGCTTCCGTCCTCATGACTTCCTAGTACAGGGTGGCGCACGAAAAACCAAACCGTCTCCGACTGGTATGCCGTCTTTCAACAGGATGGAGCGACATGTTACACTTCTCGTGAGTCACTTTCTCGAATTCACAACGTCTTCACAGAGGAACAAACTGTCAGCAAAGGTTTGTGGCCTCTAAGATCACCAGACCTATCCACTTGTGACTTTTACCTGTGGGGCAATCTGAAGGGAAAAGTGTATGTCAATAATCCAAAGACATTAGAGGAACTGAAGGACAATATTCGGAGTGAAATTGGAAAAATTGAAGTGGCTGAGCCACATCGCATCTATGACTATATGATGCAGCGTGCAGAAAAGTGTATTGACGCACAAGGAAATCATTTCCAGCACCTCCTCTAACCAGTAAGTAGAGATTTTTGTATTGCATATCTTTCGTTTCATGTACGGACTAAGAAACGTTTGTCGATGTTGGAGTCGGAGATGGTTTGGTTTTTCATGCGCCATCCTTTACTTCTGGGCTGCAAGGGAAGCACGACTCCCCAGGTCCTTTCACAGCTCCCCCTCCCCAACAGGGCTGAGAAACCAGACTCCAAGTCCCAGGATGCCCTACAGGATTCCAGGGCACTGCTACACTTCAGAGGAGCTGCCATCTAGCGTTTTGGGGGAGGCAGTGTCCTGGAAAAGCTGCCTTCCCCCAACCTTCTATCTCAGGGGCTTCCCGGCCGGCCATCCACCACAATGCACTTCAGAAGGTTTTTCTTCAGACAGAAAATCAGAGACCGATGGAATAAGTGACCAAGTAGTGTGGTGGACGGTAGGCAGGGCTGGCCAGCACCAATAAGGCAAATTAGTAACTCGCCTAGGGCACAGATCATTGGCGGGGGGGACCCAGCCACACGGGTTTGTTACCAAACAGTCGGTTGGTGCACTAATAAGCTTGCCACTGGCACTGTCAGTAGGACGTCAGCCAAATAAGTAAATGTAAATGATCTCCAAAAAAATGTTAAATACTTTTTTTTTATTTGTTATATTTTGTTAATCCTCAAGGGGAGATCTATCTATCTATCTATCTATCTATCTATCTATCTATCTATCTATCTATCTATCTATCTATCTATCTATCTATCTATCTATCTATCTATCTATCTATCTATCTATCTATCTATCTATCTATCTATCTATCTATATCTAATATAGTGCCTTTCATATCTATCTATCTAATATAGTGCCTTTCATATCTATCTATCTATCTATCTATCTATCTATCTATCTATCTATCTATCTATCTATCTATCTATCTATCTATCTATCTATCTATCTATCTATCTATCTATCGATTAGTCTTTGGTATTGCTGTGGAGAAATTTTGACCCACTTTATCTACAAAATTATTTTAATTCAGCCAAATTGGAAGGTTTTTGACTTTGAACTGCCCATGTAAGGCCCAGCCACAACATCTCAATGGGGTTCAAGTCAAGACTTTGACTATCCACTCCAAAACCTAAGTTTTGTTCTGGTCAACCATTCAGAGGTGGACATGCTCTTGTACATTTGGCCTGTTGTCCTGCTGCATATGATGACCAGACTGACTTTGTGGTAGACAGCTGAATTCATGCTTCCCTCAGTTATGATAAATCACAGACGTTCTGAAGCTGTAAAGCATTCCCAAGCCATCACACCACCACCACCATGTTTGACTCTAGGTGTGATGTTCTTACTGTGGAAAGCTGTGTTAGCTTTACTCCAGAGGTTATGGGGACCCAAGTCTTCCAAAAAAAGTTCTACTTCTGACTCATCAGTCCACAGAACATTATTCCAAAATTTCTGAGGTTACTCACAGTGTTTTTTGGCAAATGTTAGACAAATCATTATGTTCCCCTGGTTTAGGACTTGTTTTCACCTTTCGCAATTCTGTCATGGTTCTCTAATGGTGGACTCATGAACACAGATATTAATTGAGCTGACAGAGGCCTGTAGTCCCTTAGATGTTCATCTGGGTTCTTTGGTGACTTCTCAGATGAGTTTTCTATGAGCTCTTGGAGTAAATTTACTCAGCCAGTCACTCCTGGGTGGGTTTACCGCTGTTTCAAGTTTCCTCTATTTGGAGAAGGTGGCTCTCATTGTGGCTCTCTCATGGTAGCTCTCATGATTCCCAGGGTTTCTGAGATTGTTTTGCCAGCCTTTTCCCAACTGATACATTTCAGTAATTTTCTTTCTCAGATCTTCTGAAAGTTCTTGTGTTCTAGGCCTGGTGTGCTGCTTATTGTGACCATTTAGTCACCTTCTCATTACTGGAAAGGTTCTATCTAAATGGTGCTTTGATTCAATAGGGATGGCAGCATTCAAGCTTGGCTGTGTCTGCTGTAGTTTAACCCTTTGTCATTTAAATATGGTTCATGGGTTGATTGAGTGACTAAGAGGGCCATTACTTTTTCACATGGGTGAAAATGTTGCTGGTGAACTTTTTTCCTTCCATAAATCAAATGATCGTTTAAGAGCTGCATATTGTATTTGCTCAGACTGGCTTTTGTATTACAATACAATACAATACAATTTATTTTTGTATAGAGCAAAATCACACAAGAAGTGCTGCAATGGGATTTAACAGGTCCAGCCTTTTGACAGCCCCCCAGACTGTCTAAGAAGACAAGGGAAAAACTCCCAAAATAAAGGGAAACAAATGGAAGAAACTTTTGGAAAGTTCAAAAAGAGACCCCTTTTCAGGTAGTGGGTGTCAAAAAAAGAGGCAAATACAATACAATACACAGAACAGAACACAAGTAATCCTCAATACAATATAATAGTGCAATAGAAATATTACAAGTACAGAGCAGAATTCAACAGTAGATGATATCACAGAATATGATTTCGATTTGTTCAGAGTCCTGGAGACCTCGGCCATCATGTTGCCTCCCATTGGCCATTCCATAGCTGAGTCAGCGCTGGGCCAGCCAATAAGATGAAAGGGTCCCTAATACCCCAGTGGTTCTTAAACTGTGGGGAGGGCCCCCCTTAGGGGGCGAGAAGTAACAAAAAGGGGGGCGCAAAGATGTGAAAAAAAAGAAAACAAGAACCGAAAATATGAAAATGACATCTATTGAAAGCAAAACAAATTAACTTAAACTACATTCTGATACTAGAAAAATAAATATAGAGTTAGATAAATGTCGATAAAAGTTAAGTAGGTATAATAAAATATGCATCTGTGATATATCATTAATTTAAAAAGAACAAATTGGTATTAGTGGGCTCCTTTCAAAAAAACGTCATGTTATGAAAACTCGGTTAGCAAATACTTAAAGGTTGAGAAACGCTGCTCTACCCGATGATTCCTGCGATCCTCCATCAGAGATGACTTTACCTTAGGCAGGCAGAACAACTTGGCAGGTGGGCAGTGACACCAAGTGTCACATTTGAGTACCGAGAAGGGAAACAGAATAGGTGAGGGTGAGTAACAAATTCTAACTCTCATGTTACTTATGTTTTAGTGCTAATGACTAACAACAGAGATGCAGTCTGCACAGTTAATCAGCAGCTCTAGTCAGGGTGTGCTAAACTGAAGTAATGAGTCTTCAGCCGGGATTTGAAAACTGAGACCGAAGGGGCATCTCTTATAGTAGCAGGCAGACCAGTCCACAGTTTAGGGGGGTCCTGTAAATAAAAGCTTGACCTCCCATTGTTATTTTATTAATCCTTGCAATCATAAAGCAGTCATCTTCAGATCTTAATGTACGTTCTGGTTTGTAAGTCATGATATTACATTAAATTTGTTTTGGAGATCAGAAACGATTAAGCATTAGAAATGAGAAAAAACAGAAAGAGAGGGAGGATTATATCTCAGAGATGGCCGGGGAATGCCTTGGGAACCCACAGTATGAATTGACAAGTGTGGCTGAGGAAAGGGACATACAGTGCATCCGGAAAGTATTCACAGCGCATCACTTTTTCCACATTTTGTTATGTTACAGCCTTATTCCAAAATGGATTAAATTCATTTTTTTCCTCCGAATTCTACACACAACACCCCATAATGACAACGTGAAAAACGTTTACTTGAGATTTTTGCAAATTTATTAAAAATAAAAAAATTGAGAAAGCACATGCACATAAGTATTCACAGCCTTTGCCATGAATCCTGTTTCCCCTGATCATCCTTGAGATGTTTCTGCAGCTTCATTGGAGTCCACCTGTGGTAAATTCAGTTGACTGGACATGATTTGGAAAGGCACACACCTGTCTATATAAGGTCCCACAGTTGACAGTTCATGTCAGAGCACAAACCAAGCATGAAGTCAAAGGAATTGTCTGTAGACCTCTGAGACAGGATTGTCTCGAGGCACAAATCTGGGGAAGGTTACAGAAAAATTTCTGCTACTTTGAAGGTCCCAATGAGCACAGTGGCCTCCATCATCCATAAGTGGAAGAAGTTCGAAACCACCAGGACTCTTTCTAGAGCTGGCCGGCCATCTAAACTGAGCGATCAGGGGAGAAGGGCCTTAGTCAGGGAGGTGACCAAGAACCCAATGGTCACTCTGTCAGAGCTCCTGAGGTCCTCTGTGGAGAGAGAGAACCTTCCAGAAGGACAACCATTATCTGCAGCAATCCACCAATCAGGTCTGTATGGTAGAGTGGCCAGACGGAAACCACTCCTTAGTAAAAGGCACGTGGCAGCCCACCTGGAGTTTGCCAAAAGGCACCTGAAGGACTCTCAGACCATGAGAAAGAAAATTCTCTGCTCTGATGAGACAAAGATTGAACTCTTTGGTGTGAATGCCAGGTGTCACGTTTGGAGGAAACCTGGCACCGCTCATCACACAGGCCAATACCATCCCTACAGTGAAGCATGGTGGTGGCAGCATCATGCTGTGGGGATGTTTTTCAGCGGCAGGGACTGGGAGACTAGTCAGGATAAAGAGAAAGATGAGTGCAGCAATGTACAGAGACATCCTGGATGAAAACCTGCTCCAGAGCGCTCTTGACCTCAGACCGGGGCGACGGTTCATCTTTCAGCAAGACAACGACCCTAAGCACACAGCCCAGATATCAAAGGAGTGGCTTCAGGACAACTCTGTGAATGTCCTTGAGTGGCCCAGCCAGAGCCCAGACTTGAATCCGATTGAACATCTCTGGAGAGATCTTAAAATGGCTGTGCACCGACGCTTCCCATCCAACCTGATGGAGCTTGAGAGGTGCTGCAAAGAGGAATGGGTGAAACTGGCCAAGGATAGGTGTGCCAAGCTTGTGGCATCATATTCAACAAGACTTGAGGCTGGAATTGCTGCCAAAGGTGCATTGACAAAGTATTGAGCAAAGGCTGTGAATACTTATGTACATGGGATTTCTCAATATTTTTATTGTTAATAAATTTGCAAAAACCTCAAGTAAACTTTTTTCATGTTGTCATTATGGGGTTGTGTGTAGAATTCTGAGGAAAAAAATGAATTTAATCCATTTTGGAATAAGGCTGTAACAGAACAAAATGTGGAAAAAGTGATGCGCTGTGAATACTTTCTGGATGCACTGTATGGGCCTCACTGCTAAGACTGTTGCCCCTGCGACTCTGTCCTTGATAAGCAGTGGAAAATGAATGAATGAATGAATTAGCAAGAATAGAGGAAATCAAGAAGGGGCAAAAACTTTTCCATGGTATGTAACAGGGTAAAATGATTGATTCAGAATGTTCCTATGTAATGTCATAGGACCGCCACGATTTGACTGGATCTCCTTTAAAAGCAAATCAATATTTGTGTTTCCTTTCCTTATCAGGGCAGCACCTTTTGTGTTTCACTATACACGGGCAGGCATTGTGATGTGTAAACTTCATACACCTCCTTGCGTAAAATCAAACCACAAATGTGGCCTTTGCACCACACAATGACAAATGACATAAAGATAACCCTTGCCAGCCTCCGAGCCTTTGAATTCCTTTCCATTTCTTCATCATGCTTGTCAACATCCGAGTATGAAGGCCAGATGGACTTGTGTAATCTGTTTGATTTGGCATTAGAGAGAGATAAAGAGGCTGGGAGTGTGCCCTGATACAGCATGTTTCCGCACCCACCACCTGACAAAACACCTCAGGATCCCAAATTAGGACCTCAACGCAGTCGTGCACTAACGACTGATACTTAGTGATGCAATAAGGAAGTGATAAGTGAATAAGGCGGCGTCCCTCTACAAAGGTGTCGGTTGTGCTAAATCGAAATCAATCACTTGCACAAAACGGGTGCAACCTAAAACTCCGAGACATGTGGAATGAAGCCCACAGAGACAGAGAGAGAAGTCAGGCCAGTTGGACGGACACAGTCGACATGGCTATACCAAATTGGGAATAATAAAGTATCTATCTATCTATCTATCTATCTATCTATCTATCTATCTATCTATCTATCTATCTATCTATCTATCTATCTATCTATCTATCTATCTATCTATCTATCTATCTATCTATCTATCTATCTATCTATCTATCAAATGACAGCCATTCGTCTGTTTCCAGGCAAGATCTGGAAAAAAGTGAAGCAGCCATAACAGACTGAGAGGCTGATGGTCAAGAAGCTCTCTTTAGCACCTTTGTAAAATGATGTTAGGACAGGAGGGGGGTATTAGGCTTACTGTCCTCGTCTGTTGTAGAAGGTGAAGGCCCTGCTGGGCCTTCTTGACAAGGGAGGTGGTGTTTTTTCTAGTCCATGTCAGGTCATCCATGATGTGCACCCCAGGAACTTGATACCTCTTCTTGACTCCATGACATTGCCATAGATTATAAGTGGGGTATGTGCCACGTGCTTCTTCCTGAAGTCAACAATGACCTCCTTCATCTTGTTGATGTTCAGTGACAGGCTGTTGTTGTTGTCACACCAGGTAATGAGTTGGTTCGCTTCCTCTCTGTAGGCCGAGTCGTTGTTGTCGCTGATGAGGCCCACCACCATTGTGTCGTCTGCGAGTTTGATCATATGATTTGAGTTACGCCTGGCACAATAGTCACGAGTCATCAAAGTGAACAACAGAGGGCTCAGAACACAGCCCTGGGGGACCCCAGTGTTCATGGTGATGGTCTCAGAGATGTTTTTCTCCAACACCTACCCTCTGGGGTCGTTCTGTGAGGAAGTCCAATATCCAGTTGTGTTAGAGGGTGTTGATGCCTAGTGGGTCGACTTTTCTTCCCAAGTGCTTGGGGTTAACTTTATTCAAAGTGGAGCTAAAGTCAATAAAGAGCAGCCACATGTAACTGTTCTTATTGGTCAGGTGGGCCATGGTCAGGTGGAGTCGCTAGGGTGGTACACAAACTGAAGTGGGTGAAACATTGCAGGAAGTCTGGATGTTCTATGGTCCTTGAGTAGTTTATCAAAGTGCTTCATCACGATGGGGGTGAGTGCTGTAGGGCGATAGCCATTGAACGTTGATGCTGGTGACTTTTTTGGCAGTGGTGTGATAACACGGGGTCCGATGGCTTGCCTCAGAGAGCTATTATAACTGTTTGTAAGAACGTACATCAATCGGTCAGCACATTCCCTGAGTACACACCCTGGTATGTTGTCAGGACCTGCAGCTTTCCGTGGGCTGACCCTGCACAGTGTCCTCTGAATGTCAGCTGAGTCAAGACAGAATGCTTCTACGTCCAGGCTGGAGGGGCTTTCATTGTGGTTGTGTGGTTCTTTTCTTCTAACCGGCTGAAGTAAGCGTTAAGCGTATTGATAGTTGATAGTGACGAGTCCACTATGACTCCTAAATCCGTCTAATAAGGTGTACTTTGATTTTCAGACCTTCCATTGTGTGTTCAAACCTACAGTACGTGTATCAGAATCCCTTTGGAGTAGAAGGAATTGCTCCACTTTCATTATGGCCGCCTGTGGAACGAACCAAGGAACACAGACAGACGGACATCATGTTTGCACCCAACACACGTTTATTTATAATATTTACAAATATTAAATTGCACAAACCCCAGTGCCACAGCACCAATCACCCCAGTCCAGGCCAAAACCACAGTATGCCTTTCTCCTTCAGACCGCCTCCTTCTCTCTCCTCTCAGACCTTGTCCTCTTCCACCCGACTCTAGCCAATCTATGAAGGGAGGCGGCCCCTTTTATATGCACCCAGATATGCTCCAGGTGCTGCCTGGCAATCTTCCACCAGCACTCCCCAGTGTGTCGGAAGTGCCCCCCGGAAGCACTCCGGGTGTCCCTGTTCCTCTTCCCCCCAGCACTTCCTGGTGTGGCGGAAGTGCTGAGGTCCAGGGCTCTCAAGGCATTGGGCGCCCCCTGGTGGTGACCACGTGTCCCTACAGGGTTGAGCTTCAAAGCTCTGTACCCGTGGCCCCCATAGCAACCAGGGCAGTCACCCCCTCGTGGTCTGGAGGAGGCGTGAGCCCTCCTCCGGTCCTCTTGGACGTCCCGACTGGGTACCACCGCCCTATAAACATTGCAGTCTCTGCTACATGGCAGAAGTCACGGCCAGGTCAAGCAATGATCTTGATGGAGGAAGCAATGAGTTAGGGTCTTACAAGGGTTTTTAAAATTAGGAATAGAGGTCTTGCCATTGGTTTCCTGGATTGCACATAAGCCTTTCCTTTTAGGTGACCATTGGTGCAAAGTTCCATCCCTCATGGTTGTCACTCCTTACGTTACTTCGGAGAGCTATCCCTGAGTGTTACTTGCTCTGTGATCGACCATCTTATCAGACAAGGCGTGGAGTCTGCATTCCGTAAAGAGGTCCCGTCAGGCAAACTGAGATGTTTTTTTGTAGCTGGCATTAAGAGTGTCTGGCTCTGTATGGATAATGTCAGTCTGTCCTACAGAGGAAGCAGGAATGATGTGAGAAAACCCCACAAAGACACAGAGAGGACTCCATCTAAGGACACTTGAGGGCTGAGGCAGTAGCATTTGACACTTTGCTACCATGCAAGTTAAACATGAAAAGGACATCGTGCTGGGCTGATGAGATTCAATTAGAAACCAGGATGAGAAAGCAACATCTTTTGAGCCAAGGAAGTTAAGGAAGCACTGAAGATTTAATGACCCTTTTTAATGTCAGTCACATTCCTTCTTCCTCCTATGCTCTCCAGTCAGACATAATAACCCCGTGTGTTAAATATTAATCCAGGTAATCAAATACAGGACCTTATAAAACAGAAAGAAAAATCTGGTTAGGGAGACGACTGATTTTTATGATCTTCTAACACTGATCATTAAAACATCAGAGCGTTAGATGAACCAAGAGTAATTCACATTGCTTTCTCATCTTGGTGGTGTAGTGGTTAAGGCTTTGGACTTCAAACCCTGACGTTGTGGGTTCAAATCCCATTCCTGACACCAGTGTGACCATAAGCAAGTCACTTGATTAATCCCAGTGGTCAAATATACTGTAGGACAGTATAAAACAGAGTGTAAAATCTGGTGAGGGCGATGATTAATTTATGATCTTACAACGTATGTTAACACAGTTAAATGACAAAGAACACAATGGAAGACTCATCGTTAACATCTGTTAATCATTTTACATATTGATCTTGGTTTGGGTTGTGCATTGGCAGGTAGGGCTCTTCAGTGGTGGGTTTGAAGCTCCTCAGCAGTACTGGGCCAACTCGCGATTCAGTGCAACCAAGACCCCGGCTAGACCCGCTTCATGTCTGGTCCTAGACGCCCACTTCTCAGATGGACCACTTACTGTGTAGCTCGGTGGGACTTCAGTTGTGGTAGGATTCAGAGATGATGGGTTACTTCAGTTTTTCTCAAACTTTCTGGTGTCACGACCCCTGTTTTTGACACGCTAGTGTATTCATGAGCTACTGAGCGGTGGGTTTCTCCATCCATGAATTTAAGGTGACCCACTGGGGTGGGGGAGTCCACCTCCATTAATTTAGCATGATTGTCCAAGCGTGGTAGGGGGTCCCGCTTGATCATTAGAGCCTCAGAGCGTTAGATGAACCAAGAACGATTCACGTTGTTTTCCCAGATTGATGGTGCAGTGGTTAACATGTTGGACTTCCAACACTGAGGTTGCGGGTTCAAATCCCACTCCTGACACCTGTGTGACCATAAGCAAGTCACTTGATTAATGCCGGCGAATCAAATATAGGACAGTATAAAATAGAGTGTAAAATCTGGTGAGGGGGACGACTGATGCTTATGATCTTAAAACAATTAAGTGACAAAGAAGAAAATGGAAGACTCAACGTTAACATCTGTTTAATCATTTTAAATATTGGTCTTGGATTGGGTTGTGCATCGGCAGGTGGGGCTCATTAGTGGTGGGTTTGAAGCTTCTCAGCAGTACAGGGCCAACTCGCTATTCAATGCAACCAAGTTTGCAACAGACCTTTGCTAGACCCACTTCATGTCTGGTCCTAGATCCCCACTTCTCAGATGGAACACTTCCTGTGGAACTCGGTGGGACTTCAGTTGTGGTAGGATTCAGAGATGATGGATTACTGCATTGTTTCCTAAAATTTCTGGTGTCCTGGCACAGTTTTTGACATGCCAGTTTATTCATGAGCCACCGAATTTACATGAATTTAATGTGACCCATCAGGGGTGGGGTGGGATCTACCTCCATGAATTTAGTGTGATTATCAAAGCAGGATGGGGGGGTCCCGCATGATCATTAGAGCATCAGAGCGTTAGATGAACCAATAACGATTCTCATTGCTTTTCCATCTTGATGATGTAGTGGTTAAGGCGTTGGACTTCAAAGCCTGAGGTTGTGGGTTCAAATCCCACTACTGACACCTGTGTGACTTGATCTGCCTATGCAAAAGAAATGGAACCAATTGTATCATAAAGGTTGTAAGTTGCTTTGCATAAAGTCATCAGGCTAATAAGTAAATGTAAATGAATCGAGCACTATTGTTAGAGCAGAAGTTGGGGACGTTGTCCAGGGTCGAGGTTCAGAGTTAGGCCAGGATTGGCAGTGATCTACTTGCTGATGCTGTGAATGGAGTGGATTGCAGGAATTCATCTTGTGTCAGCTATCCCAAAGGGAATTACTCAAATAGATTAAGACTGAAACTTTAAAATCATCTCCAGAGGGGCACAGTTGGAAACCTGTTAAGCATAAATTCTGCACACATTTTAGAAAGTTTTTCTTCAGACTGAGAATCAGAGACAGATGGAATAAGTGACCAAGTAGTGTGGTGGACAGTAGACAGGGCTGGCGCCAACATTAAGGTGAATTAGGAATTCACCTAGGGCACAGATCATATTGGAGTGTTCTAGCCACACGGGTTAGCTACCAAACAGTTGGTTGGCGCACTAATAACCTTGGCCTGAGGTGCAAAATAACCTCGCACTGACACTGTCTGTAGGACCATAAGGTCCTCCAAAATTCAACTTGATGTTATTTGTATCCTCCTCCACAAAACAAAATCCTCTATTTATAAAACCTGATGTTTTACACATTTCTATGCAATTTACTCTTTATAAATCACAATCTTCTTTTAAATGTGCGTTTGTAAACTTGCCTGGAGTAATCCTCAAACAATTTTTTAATTTGTTTAGCTCCTTTAAAGGTAGTGATCTGTGGCCTCATGCATAACGCAGTGCATAGAGTTCACACTAAAACATGACGTACGGACAAAAGCAGAAATGTTCGTGCGCACAAAAAAATCCAAATGCATAAATCTGTGCAAACGCTAACTTCCACGTTCTTCCGCTGCATTAATCCCGGTCTGCGTGAAAAGTAACGCACATGCACGCGCCTGTCGCCACTCCCAAACTCCTCCCAGAATTACGCCTCTTTGAATATGCAAATCAATATAAATAGCCCTTAAGCTCAGCATTCTGTGAAAAGACAATGGCAAAAGCATGGGGTAAAAAGAAGAATTTCAGTGAATACCAAGTGGAGGCAAAGAAAAAACGTACTATTTGTTGGTTTAAACAGTGGTATAAACAACAAAAGGAAGTTGATCGAGTGACAGTGTTGGAGAAACTCGAAAGCTCAAGTTCACAAATTCGCACAGTGCCCGAAATAAAAAAAAAGTTGTCAGATATCAAAGTTGCCGTGAAAAGATGAGTCGTAGCCCACCGTCCGGGTGTCATATGAAAGCTTTTTTAGGGTACAGAGAAAAGAAAAAAAAATAGGGACACAGTGGGAAAAAAGCTTGAAATGTTAACTTTAATCTTGAAATTTCCACTTTAATCACGTAGTTTATTTTGTCATTAAAGTAGAACATCATAAACTTCATCTTAAAATCGTTTAATTTACTAGTTTCTCAAATCCCATCGTAACTAAAGTAGCACATTAAATACTTTGTATTGTATTTGTTCTTCTATGTGCTCTATGTGTGTGAATAACTATGTGCTTCTTAAACGGGCTTTCTCTTCCTCCGACAGGACACAGAATCCATTACATTTGTGATATTACAGATCTCTGGATAATTAAAATACTGAGATGTATACTTAATATCATTTTCATAATGATAGGAATTAAAGCATGTTATTAAACATGGGAACACGGTGGCACAATGGTAGTGACGAGCTGGCGCCTCGTCCACAGATTGTTCCTGCCTCACGCAAGATGCTTGCTGCGCCGCGTGCGACCTTCGATAAAATAATTTATTGCAGCAATACTGTCTCTTTCAAACATACTAACCCCCAATTCCTGCCCTTCCTTTTCTTTCTCCAAGTAACCAATCACCACACAATCAGCTCTGCAATAGACGTTAAGCCATCTGTCAGCTTAGAACGCCAATTCTTCAAAACGTTTAAGGAACACTGAAATATCTTCGTAGTATATGTTTAATTATTCTATTCGTCTATCCATCCAGGGTCACACCAGTCCCAGCAAGAGGCAGGAACAATCCCTGAACGGGGCATCAGATCGTCACTACCGCTGTGTCCACCATGTCCTCACATGTTTACTTATTAACAATATAGATTTTTCAAATGAAGTTAACATTTTATTTGTATAATGTAATAGACATATTTTGCTGCATTTCATCTTAAAAATGATATCATCATCATATGTAAATGCGCGCTAAAGTGGCTCAGGTTGTGCAATATTATAACTGTATTGCAAGTTGGCTGTGTGTATGGGATCCATGTCTTGCTGAAATGTCTGCCCTCGTTTCATCTTCAGCGTCCTGGGAGATGACAGCAGATTCTTATTGAGAATGTCCCACTACATTTCTCCATTCACCCTTCCTTCAATTCCATGTAGTCTGTCAGTACCATTTGCTGACAAACAGCCCCCCACCATGATGTTCCCACCTCCAGACTTCACTGTTGGTGTTTTTGGGGGGATGTGCAGTGCCATTTCTCCTCCAAACATGGAGTTCAATTTTGCTCTCATTTGACCAGACTCTACTCTCCCAGTATTTCGTTGGCTTGTCCAAATGTTTAAAACGAGCTTCAATCTGCTTTTTCTTCAGCAGTGGAGTCTTGAGTGGTCACCGTGCATAGAAGCCATGGCAGTTGAGTGCATTACTTATTATTTTCTTTGAAACAAATGGACCTGCTAATTCCAGGTCTTTCTGAAGCTCTCTGTGAGCGGTCCTTGGCTCTTGGATAGTTCTTCTGATTATTCTTTTGACTCCTCTGTCAGAAATCTTGCGAGGAGCACCTGGTCGTGACATGATGTTCTTTCCACTTGTGGATTACGGCCCCGACGGTGCTCACTGGAACATTCAGAAGTTTAGAAATACATCTGTCACCAATGTCGTCAGTATGCTTGGTAACAATAAGACGGCGAAGGTCTTGAGAGAGCTCTGTGCTTTTATCCATCATGAGATCATCAATGAGGACTAAACCAGATGATATTCATTTGCACTGACAGGGGACTATTGGGACTGCTTTCTAAATATTGACAGATGTCAGCAGGTTTCTTGGCTTTCCAGGCATTTTTCCACCTCTTTTTCTTCATGTGTTCAATACTTTTTCCCTGTGTCATTCCACTTTATTACACATAACTTAATTTATGGACTTATTTGTGTGGATTACTTGGGTTGTTACCGACATTAGAACATTAGAACACTCTAGACAAGAACAGGCCATTCAGCCCAACAAAGCTCGCCAGTACTATCCACTTATTTCTTCCAAGAAAACATCAAGTCAAGTTTTGAAAGACCCTAACGTCTTACTGTCTACCACACTACTTGGTAGCTTATTCCACATAAGGTGAAAATCTCTACATCTGGTGAAAATTTCATATTAATAGCCCCATTAGAAATATATTTACTGAGAAAAACGTTAACGCATTCAATACTTAATATATAATTCAATACTTTAATATAACTTAAATAACTAGCAAATGGCTCTTACAGCACAGTCTTATAAACCTGACCTTAAACTTTCACCTTAACTAAAGGGCAGAAGTAACCTTTAACGGTCAGGCATTGTGGCGTAGCGGTTAATTACTAATGATCTCCTTATGGCAGCTGATTCTGGTTTAATTCCTATTCTCATCCTCCTTGATCTGAGTGCGGCCTTTGACACCATTTGTAATACCACTCTCCTTAATAGATTCGATTGGCATTACCCACAATCCACTAGACTGGTTCAGATCCCACCTCTCAGGCCGCACTCGGCTCATTCAGCTTAAAACCCTCACATCCCAACCCACCGCTGTTACTTCAGGTGGGCTCTGTCCTGCGGCCCCTCCTTTTCATTATTTACCTCCTTCCCCTTGGTAATATCTTTCGTAAATATAACATTAGCTTCCACTGTTATGCTGATGACACCCAGCTCTATCTCACTAGCAAGCCTACTGTTTCCTTTCCACTCTCCTCACTTATTGATTGCATAGCAGAAATCAAATCCTGGTTTTCTTCAAATTTTCTTAAATTAAATAGTAACAAAATCGAGGTTCTCCTCATTGGTACAAAATCCACATTATCCAAAACTGACCATTTTTCCAGTGTTATTGATAATTCCTCTGTCTCCCCTTCCCCACAGGTTAAGAGCCTTGACAGTACTCCATCTTCTCAGTCCCACATCACTAACATCTCCCGGTCTGCATATTTCCACTTGTGTAACGTTAATCGTATTCGCCCCTCATCACTGCTATCCTTGTTCACAGCCTTGTCACTTCTCGTCTCGATTATTGCAATTCCCTTTTCTTTAGTCTTTCTCCCAAATCTCTTTATAAGCTTCAACTGGTCCAGAATTCAGCTGCCCTCGTTATTACTAGAAGCCCCTCTGTTCACCATATCACTCCTGTTTTGCAGCAGCTTCATTGGCTTCCAGTTAAGTTCCGCATTCAATTCAAAATTATCCTACTAACTTTTAAGGCTCTCCACAGCCTCGCCCCTCCATATCTGTCTGACCTCCTCCATGTTGCCATTCCCTCCTGTACCCTCAGATCCTCTTCCTCCATCCGCTTGACTGTCCCCTTCGTCTATCTTACCACCATTCAGTTGACTCTGCTCCCCAGCTCTGGAACTCACTACCATCTGAGTGTAGAAATCCATCCATCCATTTTTCCAACCCACTGAATCTGAACACAGGGTCACAGGGGTCTGCTGGAGCCAATCCCAGCCAACACAGGGCGCAAGGCAGGGAATCAATCCTGGGCAGGGTGCCAACCCACCGCAGGACACACACACACACACCCACACACCAGGGACAATTTAGAATCACCAATCCACCTAACCTGCATGTCTTTGGACTGTGGGAGGAAACCCACACAGACACGGGGAGAACATGCAAACTAAACGCAGGGAGGACCCAGGAAGTGAATGAGGGTCTCCTTACTGCGAGGCAGCAGCGGTACCACTGCGCCACTGTGCTGCCCCGAACTTAGAAATATTGAATCACTTCACTTTTCAAATCTAAACTTAAAACTCATTTGTTTCAGACGGCTTTTTCTCTTTGATTACAATTGCTCTGTCTGATTTTAATTTTTGTATTTTAGTTTTGCTTTATCTATTGTTTGGTGTCGTTGAGTCTTTAGAAAGGTGCCTACAAAAATAAATAAACAAATAAAATGTATTATTATTATTATTATTAAGGCTTTGGACTGCAAACCGTGAGGCTGTGGCTTCAGATCCCACTGCTGACACCTGTGTGGCTATGGGCAAGTCACCTGACCTGCTTGTGCTCCAATCGGATAACCAAAAGAAATGTACCCAATTGTATCATAAATGTCATAAGTCGTGTTGGATAAGAGTGTCAGCCAAATAAGTAATTTATGAAGGCTAAGCTCCAGCTATTATGAGCTTCTGATTGTAACTCCAATATGAAACTACAGAGCAGCATCTCACGCAGACACAGAACTCTCTGTTGGGGTTGGAAATAATCCATCTGTCTCTTGTTGTTCCAAATGATTTTACAAATTTCTAAGCAATTTTATAAAACAAATTTGCATTCCCTTTATTCCTGCAGCAATGTTTGCTTTGAGTTTGAACGTTAACTTTTACTGCTGCAAAATGTCAAAATGAAAACGTCTTCCGAATTAGGAAAACAGTGGACCACCTGGCACGGTTATCTTAAGTAAATACGAGATTTTAAAATTCTTCTACTTTAAGTACATAAGGAACTGTGAATTTTGCCCTTGAATGCCAGCTGTACTTTTATCACTCGGTGGTTTATTTCTTCAGCTTTTATCCCTGAAAAGGAAATCTGCTCCTTATAATTTATGGTCAGTTTAAGGTCATTGCAAAAGCAGTGCAATAAAACACATCAGCAGCAGTTATGCAGAAAATATTACAAGGGACTGGAATTTTTTTGGTTTGTTTGTTTTGTTTTATTATCCGTATCATTGGGAAATCGGCTGAGAAGAAGGAAAAACATCAGCTGTAAGAGCCCATCTAAAAAGGAGAAAGCTTTAGATAGATAGATAGATAGATAGATAGATAGATAGATAGATAGATAGATAGATAGATAGATAGATAGATAGATAGATAGATAGATAGATAGATAGATAGATAGATACCCCTTTACGCCAAGGGTGTCCAACTCCAGGCCTGGTGGGCCGCAGTGGCTGGAGTTTTTCATTCGGTCCCTTTTCCTAATCAGTGCCCAGTTTTCATTGCTTATTAACTCCTTTTCCCTTCATTTTAATAGCCCTGTTTTTAAGGATTCAGTCCTCTGAATTGATTTGTTTCTTCATTAAATGGCAGCCAAACAGAAATGAGATGTGAAACGAGCCAACAGACGACCAGCTGATACTGGGATTTCAAACTCCAGCCAGTTTCTTAATGAGAAGCCGATTCTTGCTGTTAATTAAAGCCGTTATTGAATAGCAAGACGTGTTGTGGCTCTCATTCTGCCACACCAGACTGTTGACTTTCTGTTTTTTCTAAGACCACCGTCAAGATGTTTTGGTGACCTGAGCAGACCAACCTGACCGGGACCTTCACCTTTCTGTATTTTCGGGTTAGCTGGTCATGTGGTGGCTCATTTTGTGTCTCATTAGTGTTTGGCTGCTCATTAAGGAAAAAGAAACAGCTAAGGCAGGGGTGTCCAACTCCGGTCCTGGTGGGCCACAGTGGCTACAGGTTTTCATTCTCACCCTTCTCCTAATCAGTGACCAGTTCTCACTGCTAATTAACTCCTTTTCCCTTCTTTTTAATAGAACCTGTTTTTAAGGATTCAGTCCTCTGAATCGATTCATTTCTTCATTAAATGGCAGCCAAACAGAAATGAGAAATGTGAAACGAGCCAACAGATGACCCGCTAAACTGGGATTTCAAACACCAACCAATTTCACTCCAACCAGTTTCTTAATGAGAAGCCCATTCTTGCTGTTAATTAAAGCTGTTATTGAATATCAGGACTTGTTGCTGCTCTCTGCTCAACAGCAGACTGTTGATTTTCTGTTTTATCTAAGATCCACCGTCAAGACGTTTTGGTGACCAAAGCAGACCAACGTGATCCAAGACCTTCACCTTTCTTTATATTCAAGTTAGGTGGTCATGTTTTGGCTCATTCTGCGTCTCATTATTGCTTGGCTACTCATTAATGAAAAAGAAACAACTAAGGGGTCTGAGTTGCATCAATTAAAACAAAGGCAAAACAAGTTAATCAGCAGCAAAAACACCTGACTAATTAAGAATATGATTAGAATGAAAACCTGCATTAACTGTGGCCCACCAGGACCAGAGCTGGACACCCCTGAACTAAGAGGTCTGAGTCTTGTCAATTAAAACAAGGCAAAAGAAGTTAATCAGCAGCAAAATGGCTGACTAATTAAGAAGATGGTTAGAATGAAAACCTGCATCCACCGTGGCCCACCAGGACCAGAGTTGGACACCCCTGAACTAAGAGGTCTGAGTCTTGTCAATTAAAACAAGAAAAGAAGTCAATCAGCAGCAAAACGACTATCTAATTAAGAAGATGGTTAGAATGAAAACCTGCATCCACCGTGGCCCACCAGGACTGGAGATGGACACCCCTGAACTAAGGGGTCTGAGTCTTGTCAATTAAAACAAGAAAAGAAGTTAATCAGCAGCAAAACGGCTGACTAATTAAGAAGATGGTTAGAATGAAAACCTGCATCCACTGTGGCCCACCAGACTGGAGATGGACACCCCTGAACTAAGGGTCTGAGTCTTGTCAATTAAAACAAGAAAAGAAGTCAATCAGCAGCAAAACGACTATCTAATTAAGAAGATGGTTAGAATGAAAACCTGCATCCACCGTGGCCCACCAGAACTGGAGATGGACACCCCTGAACTAAGAGGTCTGAGTCTTGTCAATTAAAACAAGAAAAGAAGTCAATCAGCAGCAAAACGACTATCTAATTAAGAAGATGGTTAGAATGAAAACCTGCATCCACCGTGGCCCACCAGGACTGGAGATGGACACCCCTGAACTAAGGGGTCTGAGTCTTGTCAATTAAAACTAAGGCAAAAGAAGTTAATCAGCAGCAAAACGGCTGACTAATTAAGAAGATGGTTAGAATGAAAACTTGCATCCACTGTGGCCCACCAGGACTGGGAGTTGGACACCCCTGAACTAAGGGGTCTGAGTCTTGTCAATTAAAACAAGAAAAGAAGTCAATCAGCAGCAAAACGACTATCTAATTAAGAAGATGGTTAGAATGAAAACCTGCAGCCACCGCGGCCCACCAGGACCAGAGTTGGACACCCCTGCTCTACGCTAAACTCATACAAGTGTTTGCTTAAGTAGAACAGAATAGGATTTTCTTTCATAGTGATAGATTATGGGATAGCCTCTCACCGCCATAACAGTAATGCAGTGTGTTCATCGAGTCAGTGTGTGTTTGGAATTAGTCCAGTATTTCTCAACCTGGGAGGTGCGCCCCCCCTGGAAATCGAAGTAGAAGCTGTTAATGGAAACAAACTCATTTATTGCAAACTGTTTACGGTAGAAACATCACACAGAGTATGTCAACTGTTGGCTCTGTGGTAATCGTGTAAATGACTGCGAAATCATTCCACGCATAGGGGACATAATGATGTAGAATACCAGAAGTTTGGAGAAACGGTGAGGAAATAATGGAAGGCAAACCCTAATCTCTAAAACGGTGATCTTTAAAATGGTTGCACCCTTGGTAAATGGAGTGAGGTACGCCATTGATTATGTGTTGTTTCATTAATTCATTTATTCCGTTTCTTTGTAAAATGTTAATAAAATGTATGTTTATATTGTTGTTTATAGTTTTCACGGTGCTTGTGACTATGACTCCTAAATCCTTCCCCTACACTCATCCCAGTCGCTCTTCTCTGGACATTTTCTTGTGCTGCTATGTCCTTTTTGTAGCCTGGAGACCCAAACTGCACACAGGACTCCAGATGAGGCCTCACCAGTGTGTTATAAAGCTGAGCAGAACCTCCTGTGACTTGTACTCCACACATCAAGGCGCTATATAACCTGACATTCTGTTAGCCTTCTTAATGGCTTCTGAACACTGTCTGACAGTCGATAGCTCAGAGTCCACTTCGACTCCTAAATCCTTCTCATAAGGAGTACTCTCAATTTTCTGACCGTCCATTGTGTATTCAAACCTAACATTTTTACTTCCTATGTGTAATACTTTACAGTTACTGACATTCATCTGCCCGAGCCTGTATGCTATCCAAGTCCTTCTGTAATGATATAACGCAGGGGTGGGCAATGTCAGTCCTGGAGGGCTACAGTGGCTACAGGTTTTCATTCCAACCCAATTGCTTAATTAGAAACCAATCCTTTCCAATCTCAGACCTTATTTAATTTTATGGCTTGTTAGACTCTGCAATGTAAGGTTCTTATATCGTAGAGTTTTTCCTTTACAAGGATGTCTTCCAAATGATTTGAATCCTAAAACAGATCATTTTCAGTCTGTCACATTTTCTATTAAGTGTTTTAATAAATCATGATGAACACACACAGGTGTAAATGGAAACAAGTTAGATGGAGAACTGCTGGCTGCTTTGTCATTTACATCTTATGGCTAATAAGGAGCCATTAAACAGTGAATGCAGCTCTTTAAGATTGAAATAAGCAATTAAAGGAGGGCAACCTTAGCAAGTGAGACCCCTAACATGAAGCATCAAAATGTCACTTAAGCAATAAGTGCTTCTTCAGCAATATTTGACTTCTCATTAAGAAGCTGGGCTGGAACAAAAACCTGCAGCCACTGTGGCTCTCCAGGACTGACATTGCCCACCCCTGATATAACGGATTCCAAATTATCTGTTAATCCACCTGTCTTGTTATCATCTGCAAACTTAACCAGCTTGTTGCTTATATTCCTATCTAAATCAATTATACATATTAAAAATATCAGCGGCCACAGCACTGACCCCTGCTGGTCACCACTCTTAACATTGCCCAGTTCTGATGAGGTTCCTCGCACCATCACCCTCTGCTTCCTGTGTCTGAGCCAATTCTGCACCCATCTACACCCCACACCCTGAACTCCCACCTATTTTAGTTTGATGCCCACCCTCTCATGTGGCACCTTATCAAATGCTTTCAGAAAGTCCAGATAAATAATATCATGAGCTCCACTCTGGTCGTATCCTTTTGTTGCCTCCTCATAGAATTCCAGCCTGTTAGTAAAACATGACCTCCCTCTTCTGACCCCACACTGAATGTTCCTAATAATTCCTGTCCTTGTCAGGTGTTCCTCAATCTTCTCCTTAATAATTCCTTCCATTAATTTTCCTGTGATGCATGTGAAGCTTACTGGCCTATAGCTGCTTGGATCTGCCCTGTCACGATTTTTATATACCGGTATAACAACGTTAATAAAGAATGTAAAGTTTGCGATGTGAATAAAGATAAAATTCAATCGGGGGGCTGCTACAATTAGTGGCGTCGCTTGTCATTTCCAGACTCATCTAGACACGTGTATAGATAGGGCTGTGCTGTCCGTCCATAAGCAGACATCGTAATTCAAGTTACAACCAACTCATCCCTCTTACCGTTATACGTATCATCTGTAATTGCTAATATGTTAGTTATTGTTTTCAGAACTAAGAAGTGACAGTATTCTTATGAGTATTTACAATATTTGTACTTTAATTTTCATTATTATAGAATGGAATAATTGATGAAATGTTTGAATTTTGCGTATATTTTATCACATGGATTTTAATTTTAAATGTGTCACATATGTGACTGTATGATAGATAGATAGATAGATAGATAGATAGATAGATAGATAGATAGATAGATAGATAGATAGATAGATAGATAGATAGATATGAAAGGTACTATATAATAGATAGATAAACGTGAAAGGCACTATATAATAGATAGATAGATAGATAGATAGATAGATAGATAGATAGATAGATAGATAGATAGATAGATAGATAGATAGATAGATATGAAAGGCACTAAATGATAGATAGATAGATAGATAGATAGATAGATAGATAGATAGATAGATAGATAGATAGATAGATAGATAGATAGATAGATAGATAGATAGATAGATATGAAAGGCACTAAATGATAGATAGATAGATAGATAGATAGATAGATAGATAGATAGATAGATAGATAGATAGATAGATAGATAGATAGATAGATAGATAGATAGATAGTGTGACAGGTGGCCGGGTCCCATGCCCGGCCGGGATGCCCCTTCTGTATACAGTATGTTCCAGGGGAGCAGCTATGGACATCTCACTACCTCCCCCAGGATGCTTGGTGGCAGCCTCCCTGGCTGACGATGGTGCCTCAGTTTCCCACAGGGTTTCCTGGGAGATGAAGTTCTGCACAACCCTGTGGGGAGCTGGGGTGGCCGCCAGGGGGTGCTGCATGGATCCAGGAACCCACCTGGACATCTCTGCAGCCCCACCCGGAAGTGCAATTAGCCGCAGGTGATTAAGCACCTGGAGCACTTCCGGGTGGGCTATAAAAAGGGCCAGCATCTACCACTCAGGAGCCAGAATCGGGAGGAAGAGGACGAGGTTGCCTGGGATGAGTGGTGGTGCCAAGGTGGAGAGAAGAAATGTAATTTGTGCTGTATAAGTGCTTGTGGGACTGTGTTGTGGCTGGAGGGATTACGGGAAAGACGCGCCCTCCAGTTGAAGACAAATAAAGAAAGTGTTTGTTTTACACGTGCCTCTGAGTAAGTCTGTGCCGGGTCGGGTGCTATATAGCGGCATATTACACTGGCGTAGTCGGCAGGATCCCGGTCCGTCCATTTGGACTGGAACCTGCAGTAAAATTTGTGTGGAGACCCGGCATAGCGAAGCGCAACAGCGTGAGGCACATGCTCGACTCAGCTGTGCAGACAGCGCACTCTCGTCGCAGCTACAAGCAAGCACGCATGGCCCAGAGAAAGAGCACAGCACAGCGCAACAAAGTGCGCATACGCTTTGGGAGCCGGCAGCTGCAAGCCAGCACGTGCAGCAAAGCGCGAGAGAGGTGCAAAGCGCGCACACGCGGCTGGGACCGCAAGCCGGTACGAGCAGCACAGCACGAGAGATCACAACCGAGGCCGCCAAGGAGCTGCTGCAGGCACCACTTTACATGGGGAAGAAAAAAGCCGGGCGGACACAGAGGCCAACTGGCAGACGCCGCCACGCTAGTCCACCGCACGGGTTAACAGCTGGAGGTAGGTGATGGGCCCTCGGCTGAAGGGCCGTGGGTATGTTTTTCTGCATGTGGGTCATCCTACCTCCTAGACGCCGAGGGGCGAAGCACCCGATGTGGGCAGGGGGACGTGTGTCCATGGCGTGACGGTGGAGCCAGCTCGGGAGAGACAGAGGCAGAGCTGTGTCTTCCCTTCGCCCTGATCGATTGGCTGGGGGAGGAGAGCCAGGACGAGCTTCCCAGTGCGTTGTCCCCGCAAGAGGAGCGGGAGCAGCTCCCTGACAGAGGTAATGGGGGGGGAGGGCATGTGTCAGTCGCCCGCCAAGGAAGGTTGGCTGGTGGGGACGATGAACCTTCTCCCCACACCTCCGGAATGCCCGAAAGAGCCTGCGGAGAATCTGCAGGGTAGGGATGGCTCGCGGTCGACGGGAGGCGACAAGGAGAGCCCCAGTCCACCGCCGACCAAAACTATTAACTTTTCCTGGGCTGCAGGGGAGGTGGAATCCGTCATCCTGGCCTTGCACTCCTTGTTTAAAATCTTTCAGGTCCCGCAGGAGTTGAAGGAGGGGCTTGAGAAGAAGCTCGGCAGCCCGTGCGGAGCCCTGGTTGAATGGCTTCGTGCACGTGGAGCGTCATCTTCCTACTGGCAGGAAAGAGCAGGACAGGTAAGTGAAACCTGTGCCGTAGAGGAAAGAGGGCAGTGCGCAGTGGCCGCAGTTATGATTAGTACTGCTTGCCAGGCCGCCTCGCCCCCAACACAAGATGCTGCCGTGATGACAGACGGCATGGCAGAAGAGTGTGTGGAGAGGCAGCCGGTGAACGTCGGCTGCCAAACGACTCCACCCCAACTGCCCGCACCTGTCTCACAGCCGTCTAAAGGGGTGCAGACAACTCAGGGTCTCCCTTCTTCCCATAAGGGGACTCAGACCGTCAGTACACCCCAGAGAAAGAGGAGGACCTGGACAAAGAGGTCAGGAACTCCCAACAAGGTGCAGTGTAAGCCCGTCGGCTTGACGGTGCAAGAGGGCTACGCTGCAGAGGGGCAGAACCGTCATGAGCCCTCTTCAGAGCGGGCAAAGGGGCAGGAGTTTCCTGCCTGCTTCCACTCCCACAAGGGTCGAACTGGAGGGGGTCGGTTGTGCTATAACTGCGGCCGGTGGCCACGTCTGGAGGTGTTGTCCAGTGAGGACGTCCGAGTGGCAGAGATGTCGGGGCAGCACCCCCAGACCTGTTAATTATATTTTCACAGAGCGCGGCCACAGAGGGCTGGGACGCCCCTTCTGTATATGTTCTGGGGGAGCAGCTATGGACATCTCACTACCTCCCCCGGGATGCTTGGTGGCAGCCTCCCTGGCTGACGATGGTGCCTCAGTTTTCCGCAGGGTTTCCTGGGAGATGGAGCTCTCCACAACCCTGTGGGGAGCTGGGTTGGCCGCCAGGGGGTGCTGCATGGAGCCAAGAACCCATCTGGACATCTCTGCAGCCCCACCTGGAAGTATAATTAGCCGCAGGTGATTAAGCACCTGGAGCACTTCCAGGTGGGCTATAAAAAGGGCCAGTATCTACCACTCAGGAGCCAGAATCGGGAGGAAGAGGACGAGGTTGCCTGGGATGAGTGGTGGTGCCAAGGTGGAGAGAAGAAATGTAATTTGTGCTGTATAAGTGCTTGTGGGACTGTGTTGTGGCTAGAGGGATTATGGGGAAGATGTGCCCTCCAGTTGAAGACAAATAAAGAAAGTGTATATTTTAAACGTGCCTCTGAGTAAGTCCGTGCCGGGTCGGGCGCTATATAGCGCCATATTACAATAGATAGATAGATAGATAGATAGATAGATAGATAGATAGATAGATAGATAGATAGATAGATAGATAGATAGATAGATATGAAAGGCACTATATAATAGATAGATAGATAGATAGATAGATAGATAGATAGATAGATAGATAGATAGATAGATAGATAGATAGATAGTGCAGCACTGTGGCTCAGTAATTAGTACTTGTGTTTCACAGTTCCAAAGTCTGAAGACTAAATCTTCCACCCATTAGTGATCTCCATTTCCTTACAGCACTCTTGTTTTTATACATCCCCAGAGGTATGTGTGTTCAATGCAATGTGATTCCACATTGGGACTGTGTGAGTGTGAATGTGGGTGTGAGATTTAGTGCTCTGCAGCAATGGTTCTTACATGTTATCCAGGCCTGCTGGACCCCTGTGAGTGGTCTAATATGTGAGTTCATATAATATTTAATATATCCATCCATCCATCCATTTTCCAACCCGCTGAATCTGGACACAGGGTCACGGGGGTCTGCTGGAGCCAATCCCAGCCAACACAGGGCACAAGGCAGGAAACAATCCTGGGCAGGGTGCCAACCCACCGCAGGACACACACAAACACACCCACACACCAAGCACACACATAGGGCCAATTTAGAATCGCCAATCCACCTAACCTGCATGTCTTTGGACTGTGGGAGGAAACCGGAGCGCCCGGAGGAAACCCACGCCGACACGGGGAGAACATACAAACTCCACACAGGGAGGACCCGGGAATCGAACCCAGGTCCCCAGATCTCCCAACTGCGAGGCAGCAGCGCTACCCACTGCGCCACCGTGCCGCCCATATAATATATAATATAATATATTCTAAATTGGCCCTACTGTGTGCTTGGTGTGTGGGTGTGTTTGTGTGTGTCCTGCTGTGGGTTGGCACCCTGCCCAGGATTGTTTCCTGCCTTGTGCCCTGTGTTGGCTGGGATTGGCTCCAGCAGACCCCCGTGACCCTGTGTTTGGATTCAGCGGGTTAGAAAATGGATGGATGGATGGATGGATAATATAATATAATATAATATAATATAATATAATATAATATAATATAATATAATATAATATAATATAATATAATATAATCCAAGTTGCACTCCAATTTAGATCTTCATGGCCACAGGGAGTCAGAGCCTATTGCAGCAACAAAGGGATCCAAGCAGAAACCTTTCTCAGTGGGCTCACCACTTTATTGCAGGGCTCCCTCACATTGACACACACACACACACAGCTGGGCCAGAAGAAAACCTCCGCCTACTCACTTAAACCATTTCAGGGTCATGGTGGGTTGCTGCCTAAGGAGTTAACCCTTTGTGTGTTCCACCATTCCATCTCAGAGGTCAGTCAAGAACGTTCTGACACTTACAGTACCACAGTAGAGCTTGGTGTCCCTTGAATTATAACCTCAAGCCTAAAACTGCACAGTTGTACCCTTGATGTTTGCCATTCGGAGTTGAACCTCAGGTTACTGTGATAATTAGACTTATTTAATTCCGTGTGATGTTTGTTCAGATATAATCAAATACAAAACATCTTCTTCTGTTCTGAAGCCCTAACGCAGTTCTCGACGATAAGCTCCGTATCCGTTGTGTTCTGACGAGATTCACCTCCGTCACTACCACATAAAAATATTTCCATTTGCTTGTAATTTTTTTTCCATGTGCATCATTGTAATTCTTTTGATAAATTATTAGTTATTTTTTCAGGTCATGGACTCAGCAGTTGACTGTGAGCTCTTCAGGATTCCATATTTGCTGCCCTTGAGCTGCTTTGAACGTCCTTTGAAGCCACATCTGCGCAACCACAAATTAATAACTCTGTCATATGAAAAAGAGAATGAGAGATACTTTAAAAAAAAAGATTAGATAAATAAAAAGCGACCAATTGAATGATTACAAGTTTTAGCTGAGTTCTGCCTCCATCATTTCCTAGGCATTGCAGTAGAAGCCTTTAGCACCAGAATTTCATTAGAGTGGTCCATTCCTGTCTTTATTTGAGGCCACGAGGGCTGAATCACGTAAATATCAGGTACACACAGGAACAATCCTAGATGGGACTCAACTTCAGACTTCACCGTGTAAAAGAAAAATGAGGATCAGGAGATGGACACACAGGCCCAAAAGGGACAAAAACCCAGGCCTGCAAGTGTACAGCATGTGAGCCATGTGTGTGCGTGCGTGTGTGTGTGTAAATTCAAAAATTCTCGTCAGTTCATCTGAGCAGTTAGAGAAAATAAAGTTAACAAGGAATAGAGAAAGAAATCTAAAGAATAGCACAAGAAGTGTGGTGTGGCAGTGAGTCCAAAGGTGTGAAGATGTGTTGGGCTGTCATGGAGAACTTGAGCATCAGGGAACTCGGGGCACTTGGGACGGTCATGGAAAGTTTGCTCCATAACCTGTAAACAGGAACTGAAAAAAACATGAACCGTGTTATTAATATCTGGAGTGGAGGGACAGACAGCAGATAGATAGATAGATAGATAGATAGATAGATAGATAGATAGATAGATAGATAGATAGATAGATAGATAGATAGATGTGAATGGCACTGTATAATAGATAGATAGATAGATAGATAGATAGATAGATAGATAGATAGATAGATAGATAGATAGATAGATAGATAGATAGATAGATAGATAGATAGATAGAGTGCATCCGGAAAGTATTCATTTTTTTCCTCAGAATTCTACACATAACACCCCATAATGACAACGTGAAAAAAGTTTACTTGAGGTTTTTGCAAATTTATTAAAAAAAAAATATTGAGAAATCCCATGTCTTTAAGTATTCACAGCCTTTGCTCATTACTTTGTCGATGCACCTTTGGCAGCAATTACAGCCTCAAGTCTTGTTGAATATGATGCCACAAGCTTGGCACACCTATCCTTGGCCAGTGTCGCCCATTCCTCTTTGCAGCACCTCTCAAGCTCCATCAGGTTGGATGGGAAGCGTCGGTGCACAGCCATTTTAAGATCTCTCCAGAGATGTTCAATCAGATTCAAGTCTGGGCTCTGGCTGGGCCACTCAAGGACATTCACAGAGTTGTCCTGAATACACTCCTTTGATATCTTGGCTGTGTGCTTAGGGTCGTTGTCCTGCTGAAAGATGAACCGTCACCCCAGTCTGAGGTCAAGAGCGCTCTGGAGCAGGTTTTCATCCAGGATGTCTCTGTACATTCTGCTGCAGTCATCTTTCCCTTTATCCTGACTAGTCTCCCAGTCCCTGCCGCTGAAAAACATTGTGAATTTCCCATTCGGGATTAATAAAGTATCTATCTATCTATCTACTATCTATCTATTCTTTCTATCTATCTATCTATCTATCTATATATCTATCTATCTAATCTATCTATCTATCTATCTAATCTATCTATCTATCTATCTATCTATCTATCTATCTATCTATCTATCTATCTATCATCTATCTATTATATAGTGCCTTTCACATCTATTAGGGCCAAATAGGGTCCCTGCATGGTTGAGCTTCCATTGCTCACGTCCTTTGGCCCTGCTGGAAACCAAAGATGGTTGCCCTCTGTTGGTTCAGGGATCCAGTGGTGAAACCGAAGTTCAAAGTAACTCAAGTCATAATAGCTCACTTACAGGTTTCATCCACTATAAAACAATCATGAGATGCAGTGCGTCCTTCTAAAGAAACTGACGTCTTCTTTGCTTACACCAAAAGGGTCTCTGCAGTAAGTAGAGGCGTCTGCTGGTGCCAAGGCTTGCTCCCTTCTCTCCCATCGCCATTCCCTGGTGTTACAGGGGAGCCCACTCTGAGCACTTGGCCACTCCCTGCTCCTCGGTGACACCTGTCCCTCAAGCGTTGGCCCATATGCTGTTTTTGGGGTCACACACCCACCACCACTCCCTCCACACCACGATCATGTGGACTCCTCCATGCACCTGAACTTTTACTTTCTCTTTAACCCACAAGTCCATCTGGGGTCTGTTTTCTTTTCTTTTCTCTCTCTCTCTCTGTTTCCTGCCCAGGCTCCTTTAAACCTTAATTTGGGCGCAGGGTGCCTAGTGACACAACTGGCCCGGCCACACATGTCCTCACGTTACTCACACTACCCGCTCACACCCTACTCCCCTTTACAAAATCGCTGAAACACCATGGACCCTAACGTATGTCTGGAATGTTTGCCCCCCTTTAAATTCCCAATCATAACCATAGATCCTCAAATTCTGCTTGGCTGGCTATTCTGAGAGTAAAAACAGTAGAAGAAGCGGAGAGACTGCTTTCAGTTTCTGGGCCTCAAAAATATAATTTAATCTAATTACTAAATCAGCTCTTTAAGTGTACCTTTTTAATCTGGCTTTTTTGTTAAATTTGTTATTAATTAGTTTGTCTTTCCTTTTCTTTTCTCGGCACAGGGCCACCACCTTTCGGGGAAGAACATCACTGAAAGTCCTGGCCCTGATAACGTCTGCCCTGGCTGACTCTCCTCTTTTTATTTTTTATTTATTCTTTTTTTGGTATCTTAACTGTATGATACGATAAATGCCCAGTGGGGTCCCTTTGGTGACAGAACTTTGGAGGAATTTTCTCAACTCAGCACACTGATGTTTTTGGGGGTCACATAGAGACCTTGCATTATTTGGGTTAAAGTGACCTGTTTAAAAATAATGAATTCCAACTCTTTTGTGTTTGTTTTTCTGTTTCCCTTTTCTTAATTTATGTGCCCTTATCTATTCTTATTTGCAATGCTGATGGACAGGTTGACAGACAAGATTAGACAGGAGTCTCCATGGACTGTGATGTTTGCTGATGACATTCTGATCTGTAGCGATAGTAGGGAGCAGGTTGAGGAGACCCTGGAGAGGTGGAGATCTGCTCTACAGAGAAGAAGAATGAATGTCAGTAAGGACCACCAAGACAGAATACATGTGTGTGAATTAGAGGGAGGTCAATGGAATGGTGAGGATGAGGGAGTAGAGTTGGTGAAGGTGGATGAGTTTAAATACTTGGGATCATCAGTACAGAGTAATGGGGATTGTGGAAGAGAGGTGAAGAAGGAGTGCAGGCAGGGTGGAGTGGGTGAGAAGAGTGTCAGGAGTGATTTGTGACAGACGGGTATCAGCAAGAGGGAAAGGGAAGGTCTACAGGATGGTAGTGAGACCAGCTATGTTATATGGATTGGAGACGGTGGCACTGACCAGAAAGCAGGAGACAGAGCTGGAGGTGTCAGTGTTAAAGATGTTAAGATTTGCATTGGATGTGGACGAGGATGGACAGGATTAGACATGAGGACATTAGAGGGTCAGCTCAAGTTGGACGGTTGGGAGAGAAAGTCAGAGAGGTGAGATTGTGTTGGGTTTGGACAAGTGTGGAGGAAAGATGCTGAGTATAATGAGAGAAGGGTGCTAAGGACAGAGCTGCTAGGCAAGGGGAAAAGAGGAAGGCCTAAGAGAAGGTTATTGGATGTGGTGGATGAGAGGACATGCAGGTGATGGGGTGTGACAGAGCAAGATGACGAGGACAGAAAGATATGGAAGAAGATGATCTACTCTGGTGACCACTAACAGGAGCAGCCAAAAGTAGAAGAAGATCTACAGAACACACGACTCATTTTCGTCAGGCATTGCCCTGTAATTTACTGGTTTATATTCTCCAATCCTAATGCAAAATTTCTATCAACTCTGTCATTCGCTTTCTGTACCTCATCTTAATTACACCCAGCCAGGTCAACACACACTTCACCTGACCAGGAAATTGAATGCTTTGCATCTTCTCAGTTGGATTTGTTCTGTGCTGGACTCGCAGACATAGCAAAATGGATAAGTGAAGGCTCCTTAAACGACCATAAAAGGCAGGGCAATAACCTAAACCTCAGGTTCCCAACGGGGGGCGGTACCGCCCAACGGTGGGCACTGAAGAAATCTAAGAGGGCATTTCTGGTCCAAGACATATTAAGGGGGCGTTGAGGACCAGACACCACCCCCTTGGGCAATACTCGCAAAGTTTGATTAATACTAAAAACACTGGTCTACAAAAAAATATTTTTTGTTTGCTACTGAGAACTTCAGAGCATCTCTTTATTAAGTTTTTTACACTGATTTCATATATGAAATCGGAATTAAGCTAGCATGTCAGGTGTTTGAGGTACACATCAGTGCGTTTTGACACTTTTGAATATCAATATAATATATCAACACGATATCTGGAGTTTGGACTATGTCTCACACCAAAATTGTTTTGATGTGTTTATTCTGAAAACAAACCAGAAGATGATACCAGAGATATACCAGAATATAAAAGTGAGGTCAGCGTGCCCAAAAATGTTGGAGGACACTCGCTTTTGCGCTTGTACTACACATCTGTCTCTCTTTGCAGGAACCAACAGTAGTCACCCATCATGCTCGGAGTGAATTTTCCCCGATATCAGTTTTCCATCACCTTTATCTCTTGATGAAAATCTTTAACCGTACTCATCTCTGACATCTCTTTAGTGGATTTGGTGGAAAAAAGTCGAGATGAGATTGTAAAAAATGCATCTTCAGTGACATTCTGGCTCCCGTAAGCTGATCTACTTTTAGCATATTCTCCACAAGCTCAGCATAATTCTCTGCTCTGTGACTGTCATGAAAATTCTGGACAACCCGCACGAATGAGGGTGCTGATTCAGTGGGCTTCAGTTTCCTTTTGAACTCATCATCAAGCATCAGTTCACGGATTTAAGGGCCAACAAAAACACCTTCCTTAATTTTGGCTTCACTTTTCTCAGTAACAAACTTATTTCTTAAATGCTGAAACGCATCGCCTTTACTGTCCAGTCACCCTAGTTGTCCAAGACCTGGAACATCATAACTAAAAAATGGGACGTGCTGCTGGACGAAAACGGTTTTCAGATTTGGAGTCAGCAAGTGAAATTTGTTAAAGTACAGGTGAAAGAATCCCAGTAGCAAAATGCTTGTTGACCCGTGAAATCATAGAACGTATGTTTCAACCAATTATTCTACATATCCATTAAAAAGACCCATCCATATTAAATAGTATGTATTGGTACATTATATTTACAAGTTTGTGAGTTCATTCTCAGATCATGCAAGTCCTTACAAGATTAACGCACATGCAGAGGACTGAATCTATGCACGGTTTGACAGGTTCATTGAACATTACTATAAATACGTGAGAAGTTTTTTTTTATCAATACGAGATTGTTTCGGAATTCCTTCAGAGCAAGTGTAAACCTAAAATTACAGTGCGGTACCTACAGATCATATTCAAAGGAAAACTTACGTAGATCTACTTATTAAAAACTTGGGGGCTTTGGTCGCCAACCCCCCCTGCCTGCGTGACTCTCCAGCCACTTCGCGTCTCTGCCACTCGCGTATGTGGATTTCACTTTCACCAAACAGCAAAACATTTCATTCTTGCGGATAGGCCTCTTCATTGGGAAGAAACACCACTTTTCCCTGATGGCAACACAATTTAGACACGTCTCCCGTCATCATATTTAGCCGAAAGAGGATTTAGCATGGTCAACAATCTATTAACAAAGAAAAGAAACAGATTGTCAATAGTGGAATCCGGCAATTTAAGATTGCTGATGACAAAAATGGCACCAAACATCGAAAAATTACTGTCATCACACCAAGCTCAGCCCTCTCACTAATAATATTATATTAATTTTTTTAATAATATATATTTTTAATCATACTTTGAGCAATACACCAATATTGTTACTATCTTCTAATAAAATCGTTTAAAAAAATGTCCTTGTTTTTTAATAAATAGTATAGTATAGTTCACCCAAGGGGCACTATCGAATCTCTCTTTGAAAACGTGGGCTCTGACCCAAAAAAGGTTGAGAACCTATGACCTAAACAGTGTGTGCAAGGAGACTCTCTCCCAAATCCAGTCAGTCTCACAACTGCTAGTTGCAGGCTTCTGTCTTAACAGGCCCAAAATATAGCAAAAACCCCCAAAAGAGGAAGGATAACCGTAAATCTCTGGCTTGTGCACAAAAGGGGTGAAACACAGAATCTGTACTGACTTGTGTGGAATAATAAAAATTTGAATCAATATATTAAATAATAGTTGAACAAAGAATCTTGGGCTGAGGGCCTTTTGACTTAGTCAAAGGGAGGTGTAAGAGCCATTTTCCTTGTTCTATAAGATTCATGAATATTTCTTAGATGACAATGCATAAATAATGGGAGTTCTTATAACCCCCGTAAATAGAATCGTATTGGTATATTCTTACCATTTCTAACAGCTTGGAGTAAACATTATTCTTCAGTTAGTTAGTGACAGCCTTGCCTTGTATAAGGTGTAGAGGCATACGGTTTTTAACCGTGATTACACGTGACCATGCCTGGGCACCTGCCTATGTGCCAACGGCTTACGAGCCTTTTGAGTGTGTGAAGTAAATATGTAAGAAAACAGCACTTAATTTATGTGTTGTGCCGTACGTAAAGCGTACAGAAGAAGAAGCTAAGAACCTTTAAGTAGAGAAAAAGAAATTAAGAACCTTTAAGTAGAGAAGAAGAAACGTGACCGCACGTAACAGTGCTCGATGGCCTATGGGCCCTTTGAATGTGAGAAATAACAAGTAAAGAAAACTTGTTTACTTAAGTACCGCACCGTATGCTAAGGCGTATAGAAGAAGAAATTAAGAACCTTTAAGTATAGAAATAACTAAAGTCTTTCAAGAAAAGCTAAGTTTAAAGAAGATACATTTTTCCCTTTTTTTTTTGCCTTTTATTCTACGTGTGTAACTATTTTTTCTTTTATTCTTGTGTCGATTATTTGCTTTTACCTTTCACTAAATTCCTTTAAAACGAACTCTTGGACTCTGAGAATTCTTTTGACATGCATCTTACCCGTGCCTGATGACACCTTATATTTCAGCAGCTAAAGGAGGGGAAGAAGATCTCGTGACTACACCTTAGTGCAACAGATATTTTTGTACTTAGATAAACAAGTCTAAAACGCTTGATGATTACTATCTGTGTGCGTTTGGGTGGATGGAAAATATGTTATGCAAGCCAGCTGATTGCTAAAAAAATGTAAGTGTAAGAGTTCTTTGTGTTAACCATATGAATGAGCGCTTTGAGTATTGAGAAAAGGGCTATATAAATGCAAAGAAATTAATTAAAATTAAATTAAGATTGTTAAGGTATGTGATGTGGGAAAGTTAAGGGTTATTAAGCATTAAAGCCTAGGTGTAGAAAATAGCTAAAACAAGAACAGCATATCTCAAAAATAAAGGGAAGTAGGCCTAACCACAAAAGATTAGATAGATAGATAGATAGATAGATAGATAGATAGATAGATAGATAGATAGATAGATAGATAGATAGATAGATAGATAGATAGATAGATAGATAGATAGATAGATAGATAGATAGATAGATAGATAGATAGATAGATAGATAGATAGATAGATAGATAGATAGATAGATACTTTATTAATCCCAATGGGAAATTCACATTCTCCAGCAGCAGCATACTGATACAATAAATAATATTAAATTAAAGATTGATAATAATGCAGGTGAAAAACAGACAATAACTTTGTATAATGTTGAATGTTAACGTTTACCCCCCGGGTGGAATTGAAGAGTCACATAGTGTGGTGGAGGAACGATCTCCTCAGTCTGTCAGTGGAGCAGGACGGTGACAGCAGTCTGTCGCTGAAGCTGCTCTTCTGTCTGGAGATGATCCTGTTCAGTGGATGCAGTGGATTCTCCATGATTGATAGGAGCCTGCTGAGTGCCCGTCGCTCTGCCACAGATGTCAAACTGTCCAGCTCCATGCCTACTATAGAGCCTGCCTTCCTCACCAGTTTGTCCAGGCGTGAGGTGTCCCTCTTCTTTATGCTGCTTACCCAGCACACCACCATGTAGAAGAGGGTGCTCGCCACAACCGTCTGATAGAACATCTGCAGCATCTTATTGCAGATGTTGAAGGACTACAGCCTTCTAAGGAAGTATAGTCGGCTCTGTCCTTTCTTACACAGAGCATCAGTATTGGCAGTCCAGTCTAATTTATCATCCAGCTGCACTCCCAGATATTTATAGGTCTGTACCCTCTGCACACAGTCACCTCTGATGATCACGGGGTCCATGAGGGGTCTGGGCCTCCTAAAATCCACCACCAGCTCCTTGGTTTTGCTGGTGTTCAGTTGTAGGTGGTTTGAGTCGCACCATTTAACAAAGTCATTTATTAGGTTCCTATACTCCTCCTCCTGTCCACTCCTGATGCAGCCCACGATAGCAGTGTCATCAGCGAACTTTTGCACGTGGCAGGACTCCGAGTTGACAGGCTCTGCACAATCTCTCTGCTCACCAAGAATAAAGAAATTGCTTTTAACTCTACATCTGCTGTCTGCCTGCTGTTTGCCTCGAACCTTCGTCCACACTTGAGTTTCAAAGCACAACAGGGTCCCAATAAATGCTCAAAAAGCACTTCCGGAAATGCCCATTCGTGGTTTACTGTCAAACCCCAGTTAGATACAAGAGCGAATGCAGGATTTTAATAAAATAACAAAAACACAAAACTCTATTACCCCATCTGTTGTAATTCCAAATGCAAACCAGTTCCCATACAGAATACAAAAAATGGTCAGAAAAATGAGCAAAGCGGATTCAGAAAAATCATAAAAGCGCAGCTGGACACAACAACACTCATTGTTGTTGTGGAACACTCGAGAATAAAACTGAATTAAAAAAAAAAAACAATTCACATCCACAATCATTCCCAGTCACGCACACCACTCACACCTACGTCCACAGTTCTCCCAGTCCCAGTCTCGTTCACGCACAAGATCTGACACTGTTTTCAAATAATGAGGTTTTGTTATTCCACGTCTTTATCTGAAACAGCATCAGATTGGGGAGGGGGGTTGTTGTGGGAGCGTGAATGTGAGTGGGAGAATACTCTAAAAATGCTAACCTATACAAGTACTATAAATTTACACCGGCTGTTACAGATGCAAATCAAATGTTTGTTTTTATTGTTCCATAGGAGGCAGCCAACAAGCCCAGAGGTGAGTGAAAGTTCACGAGACAAGAGAGTTGGTTTGGGTATTGACGCCTCTCTCCATTTTCCGTCAGAATTCAAGAAGAAAAATAATAATAAAACAACACACTCACTGGGCTTCCAAAATGGCTCCTCGTCCCATGCATTATCTCCACTTCCGACTCCAGCCCACCCTACGAATAATGAAATTACGTCACATATGGGCAAACATTCTTGCCCCCTTTTTTGTTACTTCGCCCCACAGTTTGAGAACCGCTGACATAGGTTGTTGTAGGCACAAGTGAAATGCATGTATTCCAAACAACGATGTATTATTTACCCTCTACATCTCCAGGTACTTCACTCCAAGATAAAGATTGAGCACTGAGAACCTTTTTTGCGAACTGAGCTACGGCGGTGGGCAGGTGGGTGGGAAAGCAGACTGCTTGCCTCTTGTACTGATCACCACATTTACAACACAAAAGACGCTGACGGTGAGGTGCTAGGGGATACAAGGTGTGCCGGGATTACGAGTTTTTTCGTAGGCTCTGGGAATTCTAGGTGTTAAAGTATGTTCTAATCCCTCATGGCTGCTGCAGACAGTAGCCCCCTTGGTCACTCTGGCCATATATTGATTCAGCTTTTTAAAATCGCCTACCTGGGTCATCTTTTCACATGTTTCTGTCAATCCCTCCTGGCCAGTTTCATCCTGTCATCTTTTTAACGGCTTTGAAATCCACTTCACAGACAGTTCTAAGGCCTTTCACTTCCACCCTTGTGCAGATCAGATGATTGACAGCTGTGATATCTCTGACATCACCTGGACCCGCCTCTTCCTGCCAGAAGGACTTATGACTGGAAGGTCAGTCATTTTTGAACTCAGTTCACTGTGGCTGTAACAGCCATTTTCCTAGTTATATAAAATTCATAAATGTTTTACTAGATGACAATACATAATCTATGGGAGGTTCCTAAAACCCCCATAAGTTGAGTAAAATGTGTATATTCTAGCTATTTCTATCTGCTTTGACGAAACATTACTCTTCAGTTAGTGACCAGCCTTGCTATGTGTAAGGTGTAGAGGGCACGAGATTTTAAACCGTGCCCGTGCTGACGGGCCTATGGACCTTTTAAGTGTGTGAAGCAACTCGTGCTTATTTAACTCCAAAGCTGTATGCTTAAGGCGTACAGAAGAAGCAATTAAGAACTTTTAAGTACAGAAATAAGTAAAGTTTCTCAAGAAAAGCTAAGTTTAGAGAAGATACATTTTTCCTTTTTTTTTGCCTTTTATTCTACGTGTGTAACAACTTTTTCCTTTTATTCTTGTGTGGATTATTTGCTTTTAACTTTCACTAAATATTTTTAAAACAAACTTTTGGACTGAGAGATTTCTTTCGGCACGCGTTTTACCCATGCTTGAACTCGCCTTATACTTCAGTGGCTACAGTGGCAATTACTGCTTTCCAATTATATGGGCAGGCCCGGTCTTAGGTATTATGGGGCCCTAGGCGAAAGGGGGGTCCAGGGGCCCCCTAAGGGGGGCAGAGCCCCCCTGGAAGCTCTGTGAAATGTGTGAAAATTAGACCAAGGAGTCGATCCGGGGCCCCCCGGACGCCGGGGCCCTAGGCGGTCGCCTACTTCGCCTATGCCTAAGGTCGGGCCTGATTGGGACAAATAATGCTGTAGTATATTTAAGTATATATGACAATTGCTCACTCGGACAATTTGTTTTGGGGGCCCCCAAGAAGGCGGGGGCCCTAAGCTATAGCTTGTGTAGCTTATACGTAAATTCTGCACTGTATATGGGGTCCCCCAACTGTTTATCGTGGTCTGTCTAATCTCTTACAATACAAAATTAAAGATTGGTCATTTCAAGCAGTAATAGCCATTATTAACACTAGTCATGTCATGGCTGTATCTTTAAATCAATTCAATGGGGTCTTAATTAATAACAAAAAAACGTTTCAGTTTCTATTCAAACATTTTGACTGGTAACATCTGTAGAGCCACAGCCATCTGAAGGTCTCTCACTGAAATTGCGACATGCAGTTCCGATGAATTGTGCCAGACTGAACTTGTCAGACCGGGCCGAGTGATTGCGTAGCTGCCATGAACAAAGAATTTTCTGTTCCATGTGCCAACCATGAGAGAATGCCAACAGATTTTTTTTTTAGAGAAAATAAATTATTATTGTAAGCTTTGCTCAATAACAAAGTGCATTGAAGTTTGCTGTGGATGAGTGATGAACAACAAAGAAATATCGACGTGGGCAATTGGTTGTCCCTGTTTACTTCTTGAAGGTTTTAATGAAAATACAGGCACAAAGGCAACAATACAATACAATACAATACAATTTAGTTTTTGTATAGTCCAAAATCATACAAGAAGTGGCGCAATGGACTTTAACAGGCCCTGCCTTTTGACAGCCCCCCCCAGCCTTGACTCTTGAGGCGGACAGCTGGGGATCGTACCTAGCCGGGACAACTGGAAGAACCAAGAGAGGGCCAATACCTCCCCTGGGCCATGAGAGGGCAACTGCCCTGGCCTGCATTGGGGCTACGGGATCAGAGCTTGGAAGCTCATCCCTTTTTGGGCTCGTGGCCACTGCCAGGGGGCACCCAAACGATTATGGAACCCTGGATGGCAGCACTTCCACCACACTTGGAATTCCAGGAACACCTGGAGTGCTTGATAATCAGCTTAAGTGGAAAACTTTAATAAGCTCTGCCATACTGTGAGACTAAGGAATTGCTTGGCTATGCGTGTTTTGTTGATAACTGCTACAATATTGTACATATGGTGTCAAAAGCTGTTTCTAAGTAAAACAATCACTAGCTGTGCTACCCGCCTAAGACGGGCTGAAATCAAAGTAATCAACATGCAGTAGACCTCAGCATTGTACCGTCTATTGAAATGTATTTTGGTAATGCATGTTACCATAAAAGGCATTGCATTTGTCAATCCAACTGATGGTGCATTACAAGCATTTGTACTAATAAAATGAATTAATACAAATGTTTGTGATGCACCATATGTTGGAATGAAAAGTCAAATGCTTATCCATCCATCCATCCATCCATTATCTAACCCCCTATATCCTAACTGCAGGGTCACGGGGGTCTGCTGGAGCCAATCCCAGCCAACACAGGGTGCAAGGCAAGAAACAAACCCCGGGCAGGGCGCCAGCCCACCGCAGGGCACACACACACACACACCAAGCACACACATTAGGGACAATTTAGAATCACCAATGCACCTAACCTGCATGTCTTTGGACTGTGGGAGGAAACCCACGCAGACAGGGGAGAACATGCAAACTCCACACAGGGAGGACCCGGGAAGTGAACCCTGGTCTTCTAACTGTGAGGCATATGCCATTTGGAAAAGATAGATAGATAGATAGATAGATAGATAGATAGATAGATAGATAGATAGATAGATAGATAGATAGATAGATAGATAGATAGATAGATAGATAGATAGATAGATAGATAGATAGATAGATAGATAGATAGATAGATAGATAGATAGATAGATAGAGTCGACCCTTGATATACGACCGGCCTGACATACGAACAACTTGATTTACGACCAACGTCTTGCGTTATGACCTGAATGTGGACACGTGACAAACAAACAGCCGAGAGCGTTCGTAAGCGTCAGTCAGAGCCCAGATACATGTGTTTGTGGGCGTAATTTCGGTCAGTGCAGTGATTTATATAATTTATTTCGATAATTGCTAAGGAAGGAAGAGAAGGTAACAAAGGTAAAGAAATCACAATCGAAACGAAGAAGGAAATTGTGTGGAAATATGAGAGTGGCTTTCGTGTGACCGATCTCGCTAATATGTACAGCATGTTGAAATCCACCATCTCGACAATTTTACAAAGAAAAGATTTGTATAAGGAAACTCCTTTCAAACAATAACCACCTTCCATTTCATTCTCCTCCTCCTCCCTTCCTGCAGTCCAAAGATGTCAAATTAAATGGTGAGTACAGTATGAAATTGCTGTTTCTGGTAGGGTAGACACTTTTTATAACGTTTTGGTTAGTACATTAGAAAAATTATTGGTGTTTTGGTAAATTATGCATATTATACAACCCTTTTTTATTATGAAAAGGTTAAGTAAGTGTTGCTGTGAGAAGTTCGGAACACATTATGGGTATTTCCATTATTTCTTATGGGAAAAATAGTCTTGACTTACAACCAACTTGAGTTAGATAGATAGATAGATAGATAGATAGATAGAATAGATAGATAGATAGATAGATAAGATAGATAGATAGATAGATAGATAGATAGATAGATAGATAGATAGATAGATAGATAGATAGATAGATAGATAGATAGATAGATAGATAGATAGATATGAACATAATGATAAACAGTAAAGTGATAGATAGATAGATAGATAGATAGATAGGATAGATAGATAGATAGATAGATAGATAGATAGATAGATAGATAGATAGATAGATAGATAGATAGATAGATAGATAGATAGATAGATAGATAGATAGATAGATAGATAGATAGATAGATAGATAGATAGATAGATAGATAGATAGATAGATAGATAGATACTTTATTAATCCCAATGGGAAATTCACATTCTCCAGCAGCAGCATACTGATACAATAAATAATATTAAATTAAAGATTGATAATAATGCAGGTGAAAAACAGACAATAACTTTGTATAATGTTAACGTTTACCCCCTCCCGGGTGGAATTGAAGAGTCACATAGTGTGATGGAGGAAAGATCTCCTCAGTCTATCAGTGGAGCAGGACAGTGACAGCAGTCTGTCGCTGAAGCTGCTCCTCTGTCTGGAGATGATACTGTTTAGTGGATGCAGTGGATTCTCCATAATTGACAGGAGTCTGCTCAGCGCCCTTCACTCTGCCACAGATGTTAAACTGTCCAGCTCCATGCCAACAATAGAGCCTGCCTTCCTCACCAGTTTGTCCAGGCGTGAGGCGTCTTTCTTCTTAATGCTGCCTCCCCAGCACACCACCGCGTAGAAGCGGGTGCTCGCCACAACTGTCTGATAGAACATCTGCAGCATCTTAGATGGACGCCAGCCTTCTAAGGAAGTATAACCGGCTCTGTCCTTTCTTGCACAGAGCATCAGTATTGGCAGTCCAGTCTAATTTATCATCCAGCTGCACTCCCAGATATTTATAGGTCTGCACCCTCTGCACACAGTCACCTCTGACGATCACGGGGTCCATGAGGGGTCTGGGCCTCCTAAAATCCACCACCAGCTCCTTGGTTTTGCTGGTGTTCAGTTGTAGGTGGTTTGAGTCGCACCATTTAACAAAGTCCTTGATGATGTTCCTATACTCCTCCTCCTGTCCACTCCTGATGCAGCCCACGATAGCAGTGTCATCAGCGAACTTTTGCACATGGCAGGACTCCGAGTTGTATTGGAAGTCCGATGTATATAGGCTGAACAGGACCGGAGAAAGTACAGTACCCTGTGGCGCTCCTGTGTTGCTGATCACAATGTCAGGCGTGCAATTCCCAAGACGCACCTACTGAAGTCTGTCTGTATGATAGTCCACGATCCATGCCACCAGGTATGAATTCACTCCCATCTCTGTCAGCTTGTCCCTAAGGAGCAGAGGTTGGATGGTGTTGAAGGTGCTTGAGAAGTCCAGAAACATTATTCTTACTGCACCACTGCCTCTGTCCAAGTGAGAGAGGGATGGGTGTAGCATGTAGATGATGGCATCCTCCGCTCCCACCTTCTCCTGGTATGCAAACTGCAGAGGGTCGAGGGTGTGTTAAACCTGTGGCCTCAGGTGGTGAAGCAGCAGCATCTCCATAGTCTTCATCACATGTGATGAAGTAATTGTATTTTAGGTGAACTTTATATGCAAAGAAGTAATCTTTAAAATGCACGCTTCAAGGGAGAAGTCTTATCGCTCAATAATAATCAGAAATGCTTGCATAAACTTTAAGCTAGAATTGATGATTTTATCTAAGTCATTTGTCTATTACTCAGGGTGTTGGCATGATGCCTACGTGATTGAACTTATAAAAGTCTGTAAGAAAAGAGGAAGAGTAGGCTGTGACGTGATACTGTTAGTGACAACCTGACAGGCTCTGCACAATCTCTCTGCTCACCAAGAATAAAGAAATTGCTTTTTACTCTACATCTGCTGTCTGCCTGCTGTTTGCCTTGAACCTTTGTCCACACTTGAGTTTCAAAGCACAACAGGGTCCCAATAAATGCTCCTTGGAGGTCTAATTTTGGCAGTGTGCTCATCTCGCTTGTGTATTAGCGGCTTAGCGAGTTTCTCTTTTCTCGGCAGTTTCACTTTGGCGACAGAGTCGCTTTCTTTAAGCTTCATGCTGTAGCCTCGCACTTCCGGGCCAGACAGATAGACACACACACTTCCACGCGTAGATGTTTATATATAAGACTAGCTGTGTAATACCGTGCTGTAAATAGCACTTCAATCAATCAATCGCATCGGTTGTGCATTAGCGGTTAAGGTTCTCTATCATCGGAGGTTTCGTTTTGCCGATGTGCTAGTCTCACTTGTGTTTTAGCAGCTAAGCAAGTTTCTCTTTACTCGGCGTTTTCACTTTGGACAGACAGACACACACACTTCCACAAGTAGACATTTATATATAAGACTAGACATTAAGCCCGTTACAATAATGGGCGCTAGAACAGTAGTCCATAAACATTAGTAGGAACAGTTTATATTAAATGGCAAGGGACCTTTTAGCTCATTCAATTTTTTCTGTAAAATGCCTGTAATTTTCTCTGACAGTTATACTGGCTTTGCTGTCCATAATATGCGTTTAATTTTCTGTCACAACAGTGGGCAATCATCAGATTCTCCTCAGCAACTAATGTAATGTGCGCGAAAATAAATCCACTTTTAAAAGTCATCGTATTGTAATATCATGAAAATTCGTATATTTAGGAAAACCCCTTCAACGACTGACACTTTACACTTTACCGGGCGAAGCTTCTTAATCGCAAATCTGACATCCTCAGAGTGAACACTTGCACAACAATGGGGAAGCTGGTCTCCGCGTCTCAGTACCCGATTGGATTTTTCGTGTTTTTATGTTTTAGGTCTTACCTCATTTATCGAAATCCGATTGGATTGGCCACATGATATTTTATAGGTCCCGCCCTCTCTGTCTTGTGTAACGCATCAGGCAGCCTTTGAAGCATCTGCTTTGAAAGCATTGCACCATGCCCCGCGCAGGCGCACTTCATCAGAAGACACACACACACGGACATTGGACGCACACAGGGGTTTTATTAAAGAGGATAAGAGCAGCTCACTACTCAAAACGGTAAATTTGGGAGGCAGCCAGTATGAAACTGGGGACCTGTTGATTAGGTGACAGCTGTTCTCACCGCTGCACCACACAAGCTGTCATATCAATATTTTACCCTAACCCGCTTTCTTTTTCTTCAGTTTTGTCTTTGAATAAAAGCGCACTTGTTTTGTTATACTTATACCTTGTGTGAAAGTGTTTATCTGATATTTGATTTTCAGGCTTCACGCATTATACACTTCATGTCTACGTTTTGTCAATTATTACTGAAACATGAAAAATGTTTCTGTTTTAACGATGTGTTTACATAGGTCAGCGTTTCTCAACCTTTAAGTATTTGCGACCCGGGTTTTCATAACAGTTTTAATCGCGCCTCCCCCTAACGTTTTTTTGAAACCCTAATAAAATTTATTCCTATATTTTTTGCTGCTGATACACCGCTACAACTTTAAAATTTCCCTACGAATAGTGAAATTACGTCACATATGGCAACATTTGTGCCCCCTTTTCTGTTACTTCACCCCACATTTTTAGAACCGCTGACATAGGTTGTTATAGGCACAAGTGAAAGGCATGTATTCCAAATGACGATGTATTATTTACCCTCTACATCTCCAGGTACTTCACTCCAAGATAAACATTGAGCACAGAGAACCTTTTTTGCGAACTGAGCTATGGAGGTGGGCAGGTGGGTGGGTAAACAGACTGCTTGCCTCTTGTACTGATCACCACATTTACAACACAAAAGACGCTGACGTTGAGGTGCTCCGGGATTACGAGTTTTTTCGTAGGCTCTGGGAATTCTAGGTGTTAAAGTGTGTTCTAATCCCTCATGGCTGCTGCAGACAGTAGTCCCTTGGTCACTCTGGCCATATATTGATTCAGCATTTTAAAATCACCTACCTGGGTCATCTTTTCACATGTTTCTGTCAATCCTCCTGGCCAGTTTCATCCTGTCATCTTTTTAATGGCTTTGAAATCCACTTCAAAGACAGTTCTAAGGCCTTTTCACTTCCACCTTGTGCAGACCAGATGATTGACAGCTGTGATATCTCTGACATAACCTGGACCCGCCTCTTCCTGCCAGAAGGACTTATGACTGGAAGGTCAGTCATTTTTGAACTCAGTTCACTGTGGCTGTAACAGCCATTTTCCTAGTTATATAAATATTTTACTAGATGACAATGCATAATCTATGGGAGGTTCCTAAAACCCCCATAAGTTGAGTAAAATGTGTATATTCTAGCTATTTCTATCTGCTTTGACGAAACATTACTTTTCAGTTAGTGACCAGCCTTGCTATGTGTAAGGTGTAGAGGGCACGAGATTTTAAACCGTGCCCGTGCTGACGGGCCTATGGACCTTTTAAGTGTGTGAAGCAACTCGTGCTTATTTAAGTGCAAAGCTGTATGCTTAAGGCGTACAGAAGAAGAAATTAAGAACTTTTAACCCCTTATCCGCCCTCTGCCGGATATATCCGGCACCGTTGTTTTATTGCTAACGCCATACTGCCGGAATTATCCGGCACATTTGCCTGTGGTTATATGAATGCCTGGCAAGTAGTATAACTGACGGTTTGGCGTGGGTATTATTACTACGTTGTATTTCGACAAGTCTGTGGTTGTTTTGGCCGGTCATGTGACGTGATTCGCATGTAACAGCTGTGAATATGGCGAAACGTAAACTGACTTCAAGTGAGGCTTTGCAGGCGATTTTGGACAATTCTGATCATGATTGTAGCAGTTCTGAAGAAGAAGCAACAATGATGAGCAGCAACGTGCGCTACATGATACTGTGAATGACGATCCATCGGATGACGGCGATGAGTGGGTGTATCCCCAGCATCTCAACTGGACTGCTGCCCGAGGTGAACTACCTTTTCTGCATCCGTTTGAGGCAACGTGTGGCTTTATTGTTGATGTAAACAATTACACTGCTGAGCAGTTTTATGAGCTGTTTGTGTCACCTGATTTGATCAGACATTTTGTTCATCAGACAAATCTGTATGCAGCACAGTTTATTGAGAAAAATCCCAATTTACCTCCACATTCCCGTGTTCGTGCTTGGTTTGACACTGATGAAAACAAAATGAAAAAATTCATTGGGATTTTGATGTTGATGGGAATAATCAGAAAACCAGATATTCAGATGTACTGGTCTACAGATCCTATATATGCAACACCTATTTTTGCAGCTGTCATGACACGTAACCGATTCTCTTTGCTGCTGAAATTCTTTCGTTTGAATGACAACAGAAATGAGCCAGATAAGAAAGATCCAAACCGCAAGCTAAACTGTTCAAGCTACGTCCTTTGATTGACCATTTATTTGAAGCATTTCAGTTGCCCTACATGCCAGGACCATCAGTTGCAGTTGATGAAAGTTTATTGTTGTGGAAGGGCCGCTTACAGTTTCGACAGTATCTACCATTGAAAAGGGCACGGTTTGGTATCTAGATGTTTTGCTTAGCTGAGAATTCAGGTTACATTTATAGATTTCGAGTATACACTGGCAAAGAGGATCCTATGAGTAGTATTTCAGCAGTGTTGCCAGATGAATGTAAGGACTTTGGACTTTCAGAAAAACGCTGTCGTGTCTGTTCAAAGAAGGGTCAGCGTAGAGACGTCAAGACCTTCTGCTCAAAGTGTCCCAGCAATCCAGGACTTTGTGCAGTTCCCTGCTTTGGCCTGTGGCACAGCAAACTCAAATACTGGGAATGAAACTATGATTGACTGAACTACTTTTGACTTTTGAATTACTTTTGACTGTTCCGTTTTGTAGTAGACAATAAATCCAGAAGCCTGAGAAAAGGTACATTTTGTGTTTTATTATGTGTTTGCCCATTTCTAGAACTTGCACAACATTTAGTGGTCAATACTGCTTGAATAAATGTAAAAAATGTAAAAAAAAAATGTAAAAAAGTAAAAAAACGAAAATTGTTCAGATTTCGCCTGGCGTGGGGAATATTTAGGGAGTTGCCGGTTAAAGGGTTAAGTACAGAAATAACTATAGTTTCTCAAGAAAAGCTAAGTTTAGAGACGATACATTTTTCCTTTTCTTTTTGCCTTTTATTCTACGTGTGTAACAACTTTTTCCTTTTATTCTTGCGTGGATTATTTGCTTTTAACTTTCACTAAATATTTTTAAAACAAACTTTTGGACTGAGAGATTTCTTTCGGCATGCATTTAACGCGTGCTTGAACTCGCCTTATACTTCAGCGGCTACAGTGGCAATTACTGCTTTCCAATTAAAAGGGGTCCCCCAACTGTTTATCGTGGTCTGTCTAATCTCTTACAATATAAAATTAAAGATTGGTCATTTCAAGCAGTAATAGCCATTATTAACACTAGTCATGTCAAGGCTGTATCTTTAAATCAATTCAATGGGGTCTTGATTAATAACAAAAAAAGTTTCAGTTTCTATCGAAACATTTGACTGGTAGCATCTGTAGAGCCGCAGCCATCTGAAGGTCTCTCACTGAAACTGCGACATGCAGTTCCGATGAAATGTGCCAGACTGAACTTGTCAGACCGGGCCGCGTGATTGCGTAGCTGCCATGAACAAAGAATTTTCTGTTCCATGTGCCAACCATGAGAGAATGCCAACAGATTTTTTTTTTTAGAGAAAATAAATTATTATTGTAAGCTTTGCTCAATAACAAAGTGCATTGAAGTTTGCTGTGGATGAGTGATGAACAACAAAGAAATATCGACGTGGGCAATTGGTTGTCCCTGTTTACTTCTTGAAGGTTTTAATGAAAATACAGGCACAAAGGCAACAATACAATACAATACAATACAATTTATTTTTGTATAGTACAAAATCATACAAGAAGTGGCGCAATGGACTTTAACAGGCCCTGCCTTTTGACAGCCACCCCCAGCCTTGACTCTTGTGGCGGACAGCTGGGGATCGTACCTAGCCGGAACGACTGGAAGAACCGAGAGAGGGCCATGAGAGGGCAACTGTCCTGGTCTGCATTGGGGCTACGGGATCAGAGCTTGGAAGCTCATCCCTTTTTGGGCTCGTGGCCACTGCCAGGGGGCGCCCAGACGATTATGGAACCCTGGATGGCAGCACTTCCACCACACTTGGAATTCCAGTAAAACCTGGAGTGCTTGATAATCAGCTTAAGTGAAAAACTTTAATAAACTCTGCCATACTGTGAGACTAAGGAATTGCTTGGCTATGCGTGTTTTATTGATAACTGCTACCATAATGTACATATGGTGTCAAAAGCTGTTTCTAAGTAAAACAATCACTAGCTGTGCTACCTGCCTAAGACGGGCTGAAATCAAAGTAATCAACATGCAGTAGACCTCAGCATTGTACCGTCTATTGAAATGTATTTTGGTAATGCATGTAGTAATAAAAGGCATTGCATTTGTCAATCCAACTGATGGTGCATTACAAGCATTTGTACTAATAAAATGAATTAATACAAATGTTTGTGATGCACCATATGTTGGAATGAAAAGTCAAATGCTTATCCATCCATCCATTATCTAACCCCCTATATCCTAACTGCAGGGTCACAGGGGTCTGCTGCAGCCAATCCCAGCCAACGCAGGGCGCAAGGCAGGAAACAAACCCCGAGCAGGGTGCCAGCCCACCGCAGGGCACACACACACACACACACAAAGCACACACATTAGGGACAATTTAGAATCGCCAATGCACCTAACCTGCATGTCTTTGGACTGTGGGAGGACACCCACTCAAACACAGGGAGAACATGCAAACTCCACACAGGGAGGACCCGGGAAGCGAACCCAGGTCTCCTAACTGCGAGGCATATGACATTTGGGACAGACAGACAGACAGACAGACAGACAGACAGACAGACAGACAGACAGACAGACAGACAGACAGACAGACAGATAGATAGATAGATAGATAGATAGATAGATAGATAGATAGATAGATAGATAGATAGATAGATAGATAGATAGATAGATAGATAGATAGATAGATAGATAGATAGATAGATAGATAGAGTCGACCCTTGATATACAACCGGCCTGACATACGAACAACTTGATTTACGACCAACGTCTTGCGTTATGACCTGAATGTGGTCACGTGACAAACAAACAGCCGAGAGCGTTCGTAAGCGTCAGTCAGAGCCCAGATATATGTGTTTGTGGACGTAATTTCAGTCAGTGCAGTGATTTATATAATTTATTTCGATAATTGCTAAGGAAGGAAGAGAAGGTAACAAAGGTAAAGAAATCACAATCGAAACGAAGAAGGAAATTGTGTGGAAATATGAGAGTGGCTTTCGTGTGACCGATCTCGCTAATATGTACAGCATGTTGAAATCCACCATCTCGACAATTTTACAAAGAAAAGATTTGCATAAGGAAACTCCTTTCAAACAATAACCACCTTCCATTTCATTCTCCTCCTCCTCCCTTCCTGCAGTCCAAAGATGTCAAATTAAATGGTGAGTACAGTATGAAATTGTTGTTTCTGCTAGGGTAGACACTTTTTATAACTTTTTGGTTAGTACATTAGAAAAATTATTGGTGTTTTGGTAAATTATGCATATTATACCACCCTTTTTATTATGAAAAGGTTAAGTAAGTGTTGCTGTGAGAAGTTCGGAACACATTATGGGTATGTCCATTATTTCTTATGGGAAAAATAGTTTTGACTTACAACCAACTTGACAACCAGCCTTCACGAATGAATTGAGTTCGTAAGTCAAGGGTCCACTGTATGTATGTAGGTAGGTAGGTAGGTAGATAGATAGATAGATAGATAGATAGATAGATAGATAGATAGATAGATAGATAGATAGATAGATAGATAGATAGATAGATAGATAGATAGATAGATAGATAGATAGATAGATAGATAGATAGATAGATAGATAGATAGATAGATAGATAGATAGATAGATAGATAGATAGATAGATAGATAGATAAAATGACCTTTATTAACAATTATAACACAACTGCAGTCAAATTAACAGCCAACATTCAAAAACATTTAAAAGTAAAGTTTTCCTACTCCGACTTTAGTACCAGACATTCATTTTCCATGGAACATAAAACATCATTTACAGCCCAGATTTTACTAAATACATCTAATTGATTAATTAGTTTAAAATATGCAAATTCAATCTTCAATCTCCTTTGAAGGAGGACCTTAAACATTAATAGAGCGTCAGTGGTTTTCAGACCTTTATCTCTATTTCTTCTTGTTTTTAAAGTTGCCATCTTGGCCTGGCCTAACAAAAAATTACAAAGTAAACATTCTCTTTTATGAATTCTCGACACCGACATTCCAAAAATATAAATGAGTTCATTAAATACAATTCCCAAATTCAACAACAATAAAGCAAGGAAAGTCAGCAATGGTTGTAATCTGGTACAATACAGGAATAAATGATAAATTGTTTCTTTCTGAAAGCAAAATGGACACTGATCTGTTGTGCTGGCGCCAATGGTTTTTAAGAATGAATTGGTAGCTACTGCTACATGTAGAATCCTCCACTGCAGGTCCCCAACTCTTTTCTCAATGGGAGGTTTATATAAAGTCCTCCATGCTGGAGATGTCGTGTCATGCAGACACAGAGTGTTCCTCCAGAGGGTATCAGTCATTTCCTTCAAATGTATAAAATGGGACACTTTAAGACACCAGTCATACAATTCTTTTTTTGACAAATCTTGGAACAAAATTCCATTTATGTGATTAATTTTTAAAATTGAGTTTTTAGGCCTGATAAAATCCTTTACATTTGGTTTAATTCTAATATCACATTCAGGAGGTTCTGCCTCTTTTATGAGATCACCAGAGAAAAACTCCTCACACAGGGGACCTGCACCCAATTGCACTAAAGACACTTTTAGTTTGTTAATAATTGACCCCCCAAAGCGGACAGACCTAATCCCGAGCTCATGTGTCACAGCTGCCTCAGACTTCCACTGGTTGCTGACCGGATCAATAAAGTCAGCTACTTTAGTAAAGCCTTTGCTCATAAGCAGGGAGTTTAAACTGACCGAGTCAAACTCCAAGGTTGGATTCCATACTACTGGTTCTTCAAGTAACCAGAAGACTGAGTCCAGATTAATTCCCACTCTGCTTGCTTTAGTATGCCAAATTAATAACATATTGCGGTAAAAAACGGGCAGTACAGACAGCGCCAATTGCTTGACGTCAATGAAAAGGAGTTGCAAATCAAAATGAAGATTACCAACCCTATGAAAAAAAGCGAACGCCAAACTCCTCCACAGTAACGGCTGAGGGGCGTACAAAAGACGCTGTAAATCTGTCAGCCTAAAAGCTTCAATCCTGCACAGAATGTCCACCAAGCCCTGACCACCTTCATCCACAGGCAGATATACCACACTGCGTTTAACCCAATGAATTTTGTCCCAAAAAAAATCCAGCAAAATTCTCTGAATTTCTTTTAATAGCCAAAGTGGAGGATCTGCACACCTAAATTTATGCCAAAGCATTGAAGCGATTAAATTATTAATAATCAGCACTCTACCCCTAAAAGAGAGCTTGGCGACCACCCATTTCCATTTCTTCAGTCTCCCCTGAATTTGATCAATTAAGCCCTCCCAGTTATCAGCTGTGGCTCCAGACTTCCCAATGTAAATTCCCAGATGTTTAAACACCTTAGAGTTCCATGTTAAACCACTTGGGAGGCTTGGGGGAGGACAGTCCCACTTGCCCATCAGAAAGGCGTTACATTTGGACCAGTTGACCCTGGCAGATGACACCGTTTGAAACACCTGTAAACAGTCCTGCAGCAGGACAACATCATTGGGTTCAGTGATGACAACTGTGACATCGTCAGCATATGCCACCACTTTAAAGGATGCAGTGGGACACACAGGCAATGACAGGCCATGAAGTAATTGGCGAAGTCTGTGGAGCAGGGGCTCTATGGACAGTGAGTATAACATACCAGAGAGTGCACACCCCTGACGAATGCCCCTTGTAACAGAAAATGGGGCTCCCAATCCTCCATTAATTTTTAAAACACTAAACACATTTGTGTACATTAATTTAATATAACCTAGAAAGGTCTCACCAAAACCAAACCTCTCTAGAACTTTAAATAAATACTGGTGGTCTACCCGGTCAAAGGCCTTTTCTTGATCCAATGAGATAAGACCTGCCTTAAACCCAAGAATCTCAGATGCAGATACCAAATCCCGCACAAAGAAAATGTTATCAAAAATACATCGTTCAGGGACACAGTATGACTGATCGAAAGCCACCAAGCAGTTCATAACAGTCCTCAGACGAAGAGCCAACGCTTTAGAAAAGATTTTGTAGTCTGAGCATAGTAGGCTAATTGGTCTCCAGTTCTTAATGTTGCAAAGATCCCCTTTTTTTGGCAAAAGAGTCAAAACAGCTCTCCGACAACTCACAGGAAGTTCTTTATCCCTGATGCTCTCCACGAACACAGTCAGGAAGTCCTTACCCATGATATCCCAAAAGGACTTATAGAATTCGACGGGAAGTCCATCAATCCCAAGGGCTTTGTTCTGATTTAGACTCCCAAGAGCACTGGTGAGCTCCTCCAGCGATAGTGGCAGGTCGAGTACTTCCTTAGTGGATGGAGTCAACTGTGGTAAGTCATCAAAGAAAAATTCTGTGGTTGAAGACAAGTCCACGGTTTCTGCAGAGAATAAGTCTTTGTAAAATTTTAAGGCAAACTCCTTGATCTCTTTAGTCTCCATCATTTCAGTCCCATCTGCAGTTTTCAGACAGTGAATGATTTTTGCCTGAGCAACCTTTTTCTCCAAAGAAAAGAAAAACTGCGTAGGGGCGTCTATGTGAGAAATATTCTGGAATCTCCCCCGGACAATGGCGCCCTTCACCTGTTCATCCAGCAGGGACCTCAGAGAATCCTTTTTGTCTTGTAGGGACTCAAGCAAAGTGGCATCAAAACCGCTATCCAGTTTGGCTTGAATTAGCCCAATGTCCTCTTCCAGTTCTTTAATGGCCATGGTGACCTTTCTAGAAGAATGTTCAGAATAAAACTGGCAAAACAGTTTAATTTGGACCTTGGAGACGTCCCACCATTGTTTCAAAGATGAGAATTCACTTTTGCTGAGTCTCCATTTGTCCCAAAAGAGATGAAAGTGTTGAAGAAATAGAGAGTCTTTAAGAAGTTTAGAGTTAAAGTGCCAGAAAGATTTAAAATTACTTTCAGACCCCAAAGAAAAACGAGTGAGAGCTAAACTATGGTCTGAAAACCCTGTGGGCAGAAGGCAAGTGCCCAAAATGAGGTTCAAATTGTGCTGTAAAGTATAAATTCTGTCCAGCCATGCCATAGATAACATGCCACTGGAGGCCTTGAGCCATGTGTACTCTCTCGCCGTCGGGTTTAACTCCCTCCACACATCCACAAGTTCTTGCTGATGAAGGACCGACTGCAACACCTTGACTGATCCTGGGTGAGGCTCAGCGCCATTCCTGTCCATCACTGCATTGTCAGTGCAATTAAAATCACCAGCTAAGAACACGACATCCTCTGAACTGCACTCAGCGAGTACGTTTTTTAACAAAAGAAAAAAAGAAACTCTCTCTTTGCCCTCATTTGGAGCGTAGACATTTATAAAAATAATATTTTTCCCCTGAATATGAACAACAACCTTCATGAGATGGCCTTTAACTTGCTCAATACAGTCGATGGACTCTGGGAGAATTGCTTTACTGAAGAGCACTGCCACCCCTGCGCTGGCACTGGAGCCGTGGCTCAGAAATGTCATGCCACTCCAGTCCCTCTGCCACTCCGACTCATTCATTGGGTCAATATGAGTTTCTTGAAGAAAAATCACATCAAGTTTTTTCTGTTCTAAATATTGAAAAAGTACGGCTCTCTTTGAGGAGCCTCTGCAGCCGTTAACGTTCAAAGAGCCCAAAGAGAGAGCAGGCATTAGAAAGAATAGAAATGGAGCAGCAATGACAAGAACTTTAACTAATGAAGCAAAGAGGAACTGGTGTGGAGCCATTATGTGCTGGAGGTGAGAGATTTTCTAACTTTGCTGATAACATTCTTTAAACGATTAAATTCTTTTCTTTCCATTCCCAAAGGAACAGCATTACGCATAACACGCTTGGCTGAAACCAAAAAAAGTTCCAGGTCAGGAAAATGTTCTACAACATTGACCCTCCTTTTTCCTTCAAGAAAATCCAGAAAGCTCAGAATGCTTTCAGTGCTGTACTCCGTTTTTCCAAGAGTACCAGTTAAAGTGTCACTTGACATGCAAGAGTCACTGTCCTCACCACCCTGCTGACTCTCCTCACACTCTGGGCTAATTGTCACCTCTCTGGTATTTAAAAAGCGATTTTTTAAAGACACGTCAGCCCCCTCTGTCAGGTTCATTTTGTTACTTCTCTTTGCACCTACTCCACCGTCTGAGGTTTCTTTCCTCTTTCTGGGGAGTGTCGTCCATTCTTCTTCAACATTCATTTCCTCAACAATTCCAGCTGTTTCTTCCCTAACTGCACTACCTGAAGTGGTGCCTGGTTCAGTTTCTGCCACAGCTTTGAGATTCAAGAGAGGGCGAGCAGCTTCACTGTGGACTGTGGACTCAGGACTGGCCTCGGCCCGCTCATCCACCTTAGATGGTTCACAGGCAGCAGCAGCAGCATTCAGATTTTCAATGTCATCCACCTCAGTTGGTGCTGTTTCTCTGATAAGCTGTATAACCTCGGCCTCAGCTGGGCCCTTTTCTTCAACCTGATGTATATTTAGATTAGAGGACTTCAACTCGGCCTTAGCCAATCCGTCCACTTCAGGCATTTTTGTCTCAGCTTTCTTTATTTCACTCCTTTCAACTGTGGAGCTACAACTGGGTATCTGATTTTCAGAACTTCCTGAAGTCAAGCTAAGAATACCTGTGGATACCTCACAGATAACAATCTGCTGATCTTCAGCATCGGAGTCGGAGTCCTCAGACTCATCCTCTACATCTGACTCCCTCACTACATGTATGTTACCTCCCATAGAATAACTTCCATCAGTTCTCTTACAATCAACTGCTTTGTGCCCTGCACGGCCACATTTAAAACATTTCATTGATTTAGAAGATATAAACACAATATAATCACATCCATCAACTTTGAATTTCAGAGCAACATCTAACTCATTGTAACCTCTGTTGAGGAGCATAAAAACCTGTCTCCTAAATGAAACCACATGCTTTAATTCTGGCTGTTTACACCCCAAAGGAATCAAAGTAATATCAGAAATAATCTCGCCATACCTGCGCAATTCATTACGTAGCACTTCATTCTTCAAGAAAGGAGGAACATTAGAGATTAAAATCCTCTTTGCAGGAGTTGAAAGCGGCAAAACAGAAATGAGGGTTCCATTAATAACTAGGCCTTCCTGAACCAGTTGGTGAACTAAGGCCTCCTCATTTAGAAATACCACAACTGCCTTATTCATTCGTGAAGCAGAAATAATGTTTTTACATCCAATTATTTTTCCAATTTCAGTAACACACTTCTCTACTGAAACTACTGGATCAACAATCAACTTGATGCCATTTCTTCTGCTAAGATTTTCAAAGCCATGTGGCAAAAGGCCTGGCTGTATCCCTCGGGACACAGCCATCCTAGCCACTTCTTTTTAAAAACAAAATACCATATAAACTTGAAATAATAACTATATATACATAACACAGCTAAAAAGTAAGAGAAATGACTAGAGAGAAAAAAAAAAGAATAAAATAAAAAAAAGGAAAAAAAGAAAAAGCTACACTCACTCTCCTGCTAGCACAAAGGCCACTCCCACTCCAGACCAAAGCAATCGACACACAGAGTAACAGTAAGACAGGATAGATAGATAGATAGATAGATAGATAGATAGATAGATAGATAGATAGATAGATAGATAGATAGATAGATAGATAGATGTGAAAGGCACTATATAATAGATAGATAGATAGATAGATAGATAGATAGATAGATAGATAGATAGATAGATAGATAGATAGATAGATGTGAAAGGCACTATATGATAGATAGATAGATAGATAGATAGATAGATAGATAGATAGATAGATAGATAGATAGATAGATAGATAGATAGATAGATAGATAGATAGATGTGAAAGGCACTATATAATAGATAGATAGATAGATAGATAGATAGATAGATAGATAGATAGATAGATAGATAGATAGATAGATAGATAGATAGATGTGAAAGGCACTATATAATAGATAGATAGATAGATAGATAGATAGATAGATAGATAGATAGATAGATAGATAGATAGATAGATAGATGTGAAAGGCACTATATAATAGACAGATAGATAGATAGATAATAATACATTTTATTTATATAGCGCCTTTCCCATGCTCAAGGCACTTACAGAATATAATAAAGAACGGCAGAATATACAGTATATAGCATTGTACAAACCAGATAAATAAATAAAGAAGATTAAGACAGTAAATTCTGAAAAAAACAGACAACATAATTGATGGTCTCGCGCACACACACAGGTTACATTGGCATCTTGACAGAGATGTAAACTGAGAGAAAGGTAATAAAGTCAAGTAGAGCTAAAAGCCTTCCTGAACAGATGAGTTTTGAGTTGTTTTTTAAAGGAATTCATGGAGTCAGCTGACCTGATTAATTTTGGTAGGTCATTCCATAGTCTGGGCGCTATACAGCTGAAGGCCCTGTCACCCATGGAGTGTAGATTAGTGAGGGGCACAACAAGATTACCAGAATCAGAGGACCTTAGTGGGCGGGCAGGCACATAGTGATGGAGGAGGTCACTGATGTAGTTTGGCGTGAGGTTATTTAAAGCTTTGTAGGTTATTAGTAGGATTTTATATTCGATTCTGTAGGACACAGGGAGCCAGTGAAGGTGGAGCAGGATGGGTGTGATGTGCTCGCTGCTGCTGGTTCGAGTAAGGACTCTTGCAGCTGAGTTTTGAATAAGCTGGAGCTGTGATATAAGATTAGAAGGGACACCTGCCAGTAGGGAATTACAATAATCGATGCGGGATGTGATAAAAGCATGGACAAGTTTCTCAGCATTAGAGAAGGAGAGGAAGGAGCGAACACGGGATATGTGACAGAGGTGAAAGTAAGAAAGTTTCTTAATGTGATTTATGTGGGTGGAATAAGTGAGGGAGGAATCAAAAATGACACCAAGATTTTTTACAGTAGAGGCAGGTCTGATGAGATCACCGCCAAGATGGACTGGGAAGGAGCTCATTTTATTAAGTTGCATTTTAGTCCCAATTTGCAGGAGTTCAGTTTTGTTGCAATTTAATTTTAAAGAGTTCTGCTCCATCCAGGTTTTAATTTCACTAAGGCAGGTTGTGAGCTGAGAAAGCTCTGATGAAGTTCCACTTTTAACATTGAAGTAGAGCTGGGTATCATCTGCATAAAAATGATAACCCAATCCATAACTACGGATAATATGGCCAAGGGGAAGCATATAAATACAGAAAAGCAGAGGACCAAGGACAGAGCCCTGAGGAACTCCTTGTGTGACTGGCACGGAGTTGGATCTGCTGTTGCCAAGACTAACAAACTCTTGCCTATCACTCAGATAGGACTTGAACCACTGGAGGGCAGTGCCAGAGATACCCAGCATGTTCTCCATTCTGGACAGTAGGATGTCATGTCTGACCTGAGTGTCAAATGCTGCACTGAGGTCTAACAGAATTAATATGCTGGTTTGTCCAGAGTCTGCTGCCATAAGCAAATCATTGGTTACCCGTAGCAGAGCAGTTTCACAGCTGTGCCGCACCCTGAAACCAGACTGAAAGGGTTCCATCAAATTATTAGAGGTTAGGTAATTGGTGAGTTGGGAAGCTACAACACGCTCAAGAACTTTTGACAGGAAAGGTAAGTGGGAAATAGGCCGGAAATTGTTAAGATTGTCAGCATCAAGGCCAGACTTTTTTAACATTGGGGTTACAGAAGAAATTTTAAAAGTGAGTGGCACGGAGCCAGTGTCAAGGGATGAGTTTATTATTGTTGTAACAGTCGGGATTATGGCATGAAGGCAGGATTTAAGTAATGTGGTGGGGATGGGGTCCAGTACACAAGTAGTCGGCCTCATCTTACAAAGATAGATAGATAGATAGATAGATAGATAGATAGATAGATAGATAGATAGATAGATAGATAGATAGATAGATAGATAGATAGATAGATAGATAGATAGATAGATAGATAGATAGATAGATGTGAAAGGCACTATATAATAGATAGATAGATAGATAGATAGATAGATAGATAGATAGATAGATAGATAGATAGATAGATAGATAGATAGATAGATAGATAGATAGATAGATAGATAGATGTGAAAGGCACTATATGATAGATAGATAGATAGATAGATAGATAGATAGATAGATAGATAGATAGATAGATAGATAGATAGATAGATAGATAGATAGATAGATAGATGTGAAAGGTACTATATAATAGATAGATAGATAGATAGATAGATAGATAGATAGATAGATAGATAGATAGATAGATAGATAGATAGATAGATAGATAGATAGATAGATAGATAGATAGATAGATAGATAGATAGATAGATAGATAGATAGATAGATAGATAGATAGATAGGTGGTCTTCAGTTTTATACCCCTAGCCCTTTTTGTCTAACCAGTCCCCACTCACGTCTTCTGGGGTTCCCTGCCTCATGCACTGCTCAGGTGTTGTTTCACTTTTATAAATCTACACCTTTCTAAGTGCATGCAGGTGTTTGTGACCACATTGTTCCGGTTGTTCATTCGTCTCGCAGGCAGGGCCGTCTAAAATGCATCATAGGCCCCCCAGCCAAAGTAATGTGCTTATAGCAAAACACACTCACACACAGGCATCAGAAAGTCCCTGGGTCCCTATGCTCCTGGGGCCCCCGGCCAGTAGCCATTGCGCTCATACGTTAAGACGCCCCTGCTCGCAGGTAACTTAAATGGTGAACTTTCACCTCCTTTCCCTCTGTCTTTTCACACTTCTTTTCCTTTGTATTTTTCTGCTGGCAAGTTTCCTAAATTCAGGCTTCATGCTTTAGCTTTGGGCCGTTTCACTTTGAAAGTGTACTCGGGAATCACATGGTAGCTTTAGAAACGCTCCTTGGCATTGTGCCGGTTCGAGCCTAGAGAAGCCCCCCCTTTGACTTGCAGGCCTCCAAATCAGTTAAGCGAGTCACAAACTGAAACTGCTGGTGCAATTTTGCCCAGCCACTGCATTATCCCTTGATGGAGCGCTAAAATAACTGGTGACCAACTGTTACCAGCATAACTATTTATATGTTCATAATAAGCCTTAAATAATTCCATTACAACTTTCATTTTATATTCAGCCAGCTCTTGGCTTATCTCAGCTCTTGAAATGTTGCCTCTTCAATGGCCGCTGCGAAAGCCACAAAATGGCGCCAGCAGTCCACATTCTTAATGGCTCTGTGATAAGTTGGTGGGCGAGGGGCATGCACTGATTTTACAGCACGTTGCCACACACACCACACAACGAACCCCCCCCCCCCGTTTGGAACCCGAGTGCAGCCGTGCCACAGGTGACACCTCAGCACCACACTAGTGTGAATGGAACAGTCTGAGGATTTTTTTTTTACGGTGCCTGGAGTGCCAGTCATGCCACCAACCCCCAAGTTCTCCCTGTAAGATGGCAGGCCAGCTTTGAAGTCATCTCCAGGCTGAAGCAGCCTGCACCATTACAATAACGTTGTTACTTTAGCTCCCTCCAATATTTTAACCATTAGGGTTTTGCTGGCACCACACAAACAGAATAGGTGGGTTACAATATAGATGGGCAGACAGTTTATAAGTCTGTACTTTAACTTATTATTCAGCTTTTTCTTTTTGTCTCCGGGGGTCTTTTTTGACTTTCTCTTCTCTTTGTGATATAACCCCCCCAACTCAACCCCTTTAATTGAGACTCATATTTTCAGTCGGTTGCTCTGCTTTGACTTCGTTCCTGAAGACTTCATTTGCTGTAAATGTTTCACGTCGGCTTCACGTGTTCTTCTGCAAGTCCCTCGGGACAGACATTGTGTTCACTTCGGTATCTGAGCTCCTGTTCATCAAATGGGTGTCAAGACTTTTATCGAGACGCATTAGCCTTGAAGAATTTTTAGCAAATTCTGATCCTGCAGATCAGAACATCCTTTCCCACTACCAAGGCCACTGTCCCTCACTGACTTGCTCCTCTTGACCTTCAGCTCCGTCACTTTGATCCAAATCTTCCAGGCGCTCTATAAAAGACCCCAAGGGACTCCCATTCCGTCAGATTTGACTCAGCTCCTCAGTCCTGCTTCAGTGATCCAGTTTCTTTCTGTGGCTCCGACATGTCGCGTTCTCTTTTGCTTCTCTGCTTGGGAATTTCTCTTTCTGCACTGGTCGGGAGCCGCCAGGTGTTGGCGCAGAACAACAGGGTGAAGCTGTGTGGCCGCGAGTTTGTCCGCAGTGTAGTGGTGTCATGCGGCAGTCCCCGCTGGAAGCGTTTTTCTTCGGAGATCGAGCAGCCACAAGTTGGTCTTTACGGTAAGTTGATTTCATCCTCCTTTTATATTAATGCAGGTTTGATATCTTAAAATATTAAATTATGGATCTTTGTGTCTCTCTGTCTAGAGGAAATGTGGGGTTTAGATGGCACAGAGGTTCAAGTTCAGTGCACTTCAGTTTTTGGATAGCAGCCTTTGCCGAGTAGAGACTCAGAACGCTTACACACATTTCATAATCTATCAGCAGAAAGCAATTGAACATGTATATCAATAAATCCACAAATAACATTAAACACATAGAACACAAATCAATGCAATATTAGCAATGAAATCTGATGAGGTGACAAAGGAAGATGGAGAGGAAAAGTAAAACTCCATCCACTCCTAGGGAAATGAAACAAAACTCTGACACCTGCGGTCACCTAAGTCACAATGCTGGTGACACACGCCACCCGGTCACTCAGTGATCATCAGAAGTACAGTAGATTCAGAAAGACTTCAGACTCTTACACTTTCTGCACACTTAATTGTGTTGTCGGAGTGGACTTCATACAGAATGGCACTCGCGTCTCTGTGCATTGAAAGGTCCCACAATTCACACGGCATGTCAGGACAAGAAGCAAGCCAGGAAGTCCAAGGAATGCCCCGTGGCACCGATTTTATTTATGTGCCATTGACTACCATATGAACTGCTAATCAAGGTGCACAAAACTAAAGTTTAAGTTGATAGTCACGTGTATTAAATACAATAAAAATCTCACATGTATTTTACAAAGCGGCTTAAGCAATGGCACATCCCAAAAAGGATCATGCAGATCAGTCCACACAGACAGGGCAGCAAAACCAGTTCAGCAGATATTTCCAGGAATGGAAGAAGTGCTGGGACAAGTGTATTGCATCTCAAGGACAGTATTTTGATGGTGACTAAAATGGAATTGCTGTACATTGAATAATAAAGTTTTAATGAAAATATTTTTGAGGCCAGATGGCATGGTGGCGCAGTGGGTAGCGCTGTTGCCTCGCAGTTAGGAGACCTGGGTTCGCTTCCCGCGTCCTCCCTGCATGGAGTTTGCATGTTCTCCCCGTGTCTGCGTGGGTTTCCTCCAGGTGCTCAGGTTTCCTCCAACAGTCCAAAGACTTGCAGGTTAGGTGCATTGGAGATTCTAAATTGTCCCTAGTGTGTGCTTGGTGTGTGTGTGTGTGTGTGTGTGTGTGTGTGCATGTGTGTGTGTGTGTCCCCTGCAGTGGGTTGGCACCCTTTCCAGGGTTTGTTTCCTGCCTTGCACCCTTTGTTGGCTGAGATTGTGCTCCAGCAGACCCCCGTGACCCTGTAGTTAGGATATAGCGGGTTGGATAATGGATGGATGGATGGATATATAAATGCCTACGCATGGAACTGTGTGTGTGTCTATCCGTCCCGGAAGTGAGAGGTGGAGTCGGGGTAAGGGCTCCACCTCTGAGGATTCACAAGCGAGGCGAGCACACGAAACCTCAAAAGAAACTTTCAATTACCTGACATCTTGACATTTCAATTTTTTTTATGACAATTTCAACAGTTTCTAGGACCCCATGCATTTTACATTTACATTACATTTACATTTTACAGCATGGGCTTACACAGCTAGTATATATATATATATATATATATATATGTATGTATATATGTATGTATATATATATATATATATATATATATATATATATATATATATATATGTATGTATGTATGTACTGTATGTATATATATATATGTAGGTATATGCAATATATATACTGTATATATATATATATATATATACATACATACATACAGACATGCATACATATATATATATACAGTATATATATATATGGGCGGCATGGTGGCGCAGTGGTAGCGCTGCTGCCTCTCAGAGGTTGATGCACTTGCTGCTTCCTGAGCAGCTCTTCTTTATTCCACCCTAGCGGCCCACTTCTTCTCTTCTTCCATCGGCATCTATTCACATTAAAACTGATTAAGTCAGTGTTTGTGTTGCAATTACTTTGTACGTTTAATTTACTTAATTTTTTACTTAAGCGGAAACTTAAGTCTTCAATCTGCCTCAAGAATGATTTAACATATGAAGAGGTAGGGGAAGTGATTGCAAAGATGGTTGGGATGAGAACGGCGCACATACACATGCACCGCATGGCTGCCCTGCTGGCCACTGCCGAGAGTTGATTCTACAATAACATAAAATAAAAATAAAAAGAGGAATAACTTTGGAGGTCAATCATCACCCTGAAAGTGGATAGTAGATGTACCAGACAAATGGACAGGCATGGTAGTGTATTATATAAGAAGACATATATACAGTGTGTGTGTGTGTATATATATATATATACATATCTTTGTAGTGCCTGTTTCAGGGATACCCTTCTGAACACTCTAGGTGACGAATGGATAGATGGATATTTCCAGTCTCACACAATATAACATGAAATTATCTAATTCATCCTAATCTAACTTTAAAGAACAATCTAATTAATCAAACCCATACATTCTTCACTGTGGATAGTGACATCTTTTGATTTCGTGCCTTTCATATGTCTCTATATCTGTGTATCTATTATATAGTGCCTTTCATATCTATCTATCTATCTATCTATCTATCTATCTATCTATCTATCTATCTATCTATCTATCTATCTATCTATCTATCTATCTATCTATCTATCTATCTATCTATCTATCTATCTATCACAGAGTCACAGAGAACCTGGTGCCTATCCCAGCATACATCATTTGCATTGCAGAATGTAATCATCTCTAATCTAATGATATGATATGATCTGATATGAAGTGAATATCTCTAAGTCTCTTTAAGACAGAAGGGTGGATTGTTGGACCTGACTGCAGAAACTGAGATGTACACTACGAGGCCAAAGGTTACAGACACATTGTGTACATCTCACTTGCTCAGGATCGAGTGGACACCTATATGACCGTGTCGAACATCCCATTCCAAATACATGGGCACTGATCCTCCACTTTGTGGCTTTCACAGCCTCCACTCTACTTTCCACAAGATTTTGAACTGTGTCTGTGGGAATTTGTGACCATTTACCCAAAAGAGCATTTGTGAGGTCAGGTACTGGTGGTGGATGAGAAGGCCCAGCTCACAATCAGCATTTGAAGTCCTCTCATACCATACCAGACTATTTTCTTAATCCTGAGCAGGGTCATGGAGAGGTTGGATTCTATTTTGGCAGGCATAGCTGAAAAGACAAAAGGAAACACCTGGACAAAGCACCAGTCCATCATAGGGTGAACACACTCACACATCACACACACATGACACATACACAAGGGCTAATATAGAGACACCAATCCGCTAATTCATCCCAAAGGTGTTCACTTGGGTTGAGGTGAGGCCTCTGTGCAGGTCATTTGAGTGTCTCCATTGTGCAGTCATGCAGGAACAGAAAAGGGCCTTCCCCAAACTGTTGCCACCAAGTTGGAAGCACACAATTGTCTTAAATATGTTTGTTTTCATCAACAGTACTTTCCAGGAAGCCTAGACCAAACCCTCCCAATATGTCTTCTGAACCAAACTTTATAGTAGACACTATGCAGTCCAGAAGGTGGCATTGTCCTGGCATCCACCAAACTCAGATTGGTCTATCGGACTGTCAGATATGTTTGCATTGCTCTACAGTCCGTTGGTGACGTACTTTATGTCACTCCAGCCAGCCCTTAGTATCGCTCACAGTGATCTTAGGGCTTGTGTGCAGTTGCATGGCCGTGGAAACCCATTTCATGAAGCTCCTGACGTGTAATTCTTGTGCTGATGTCTTTTTCAAAGGCAATTTGGAACTCTGTCGTGTGAGATGCCACAGAGGAGAAGCCATTTTTACCTGCTTAGGACTTCAGCGTTTGGTGGCCCACTCTGTGAGTTTGCATGGTCTACCACTTTGTGGCTGAGCGGTTGTTGTTGCTCCTCCGCACTTCCATTTCACATTAACAGCACCTTCAGTTGACTAGTGCAGATCAAGTAGGGCAGACATTTCACATGGTGACTTATGGCAAAGGTGGCATCCTATGTACAGTGCCATGTGTAAAGTCACCATGCTCTTTGTCAATGGACACTGCATGGCTGTATGCTTGTCTTTATATACCTGTTAACGATGAAACTCAGTAATTTAGAGGGGGTGCCCACCTACTTTTGGCCATACAGTGTGCATACTTACAGGCTCTTTAGTGTGAACTTTGACCTTTTGCTTGTGGTTTCTTTCTTGTCATCTCAATTCTCCTTATTCTTCTCTGGCCACAGGGCAGCTCCTCAGCTGGTTGGACAGCAACACAAACCTGGAATCCTTCTTCCCACCTGAAGTGACAGACGAGCCTTCAATTACGAGTCAGGAGGCTGGTGAAGTGCAAACACCCTTTGGGGATGAGGAGGGCTCTCCATTTCACCCCAGTCCGTTCACAATTGAAGTCCCACCGAGCTACACAGGAAGTGCTCCATCCGAGAAGTGGGCCTCTAGGACCAGACGTGAAGCGAGTCTAGCTGGGATCTGCTGCAAACTTGGCTGCACTAAAAGCGAGTTGTCCCTGTACTGCTGAGGCTCTTCAAACCCACCACTGATGAGCCCTTCCTGCCAATGCACTGTTTTCTCCTTCTGCTCCAATAAATTAAACTATCTAAACTGAAAACCTCTCCCCAACACCAATATTTAAAATGAGTAAATAAATGCTAACAATAAAACCTTCCTCCGCTCAGTTCTTTACCATATGAGTTGCCTCAGGGTGGGACCCCCTCACCTGTCCGTACACATGTCTTGTTTTACACACTCCTATGCTGCACTCTCCACTCCACTAGTCCACTCTCCTAGTCTCGCCGAAGCCAGACGTTTAATATCTACATCTGGAGAAAACCTGGGTGGGACGGCTCATTGAGTGTCACTTGGTCTACACCAGGGGTGGGCAATGTCGGTCCTGGAGAGCCACAGTGGCTGCAGGTTTTTGTTCCAACCCAGTTTCTTAATGAAAAGTCAATTATTGCTGAAGAAACACGTATTGCTTAAGTGACATTTTAATGCTTCATTTTAGGGGTCTCACTTGCTAAGGTTCCCCACCTTTAATTGCTTATTTCGATCTTAAAGAGCTGCATTCACTGTTTAATGGCTCCTTATTAGCAATAAGATGTAAATGACAAAGCAGTCAGTAATTCTCCATCTTGCTTGTTTCCATCTGTCTGTCTGTCCGTCCGAAAAATGGGTTTATATTTGCACTTTGCTAATTTCTGTAAGCACTCTCTCAGGCATTTTGTTTCAATTCTGCCTTTTTAATCCAAGCAGCACTTCTCTCTCTAAACTTTTCAAATCACTTTAGAACACTCTAGACGAGAACAGGCCATTCAGGCCAACAAAGCTCACCAGTACTGTCCACTTATTTCTTCCAAAAAAACATCAAGTCGAGTTTTGAAAGTCCCCAACATCTTACTGTCCACCACACTACTTGGTAGCTTATTCCAAGTGTCTATCGTTCTTTGTGTAAAGAAAAACCTAATGTTTGTGTGAAATTTACCCTTAACAAGGTTCCAACTGTGTCCCCATGTTCTTGATGAACTCATTTTAAAGTCACCGTCTCAATCCACTGCACTAATTCCCTTTATAATTTTTAACACTTCAATCATGTCACCTCTTAATCTTCTTTTGCTTAAACTGTAAATTTTCTAGTGCTGTTATGTCCTTTTTGTAGCCTGGAGACCAAAACTGCACACAGGACTCCAGATGATGCCTCACCAGTGTGTTATAAAGCCTGAGCAGAACCTCCTCTGACTTGTACTTCATACGTCAGGGCGCTATATAACCTTAATGGCTTCTGAACACTGTCTGGAAGTCGATAGCTTAGAGTCCACTATGATTCCTAAATCCATCTTATAAGATGGACTCTCGATTTTCCAACCGCCCATTGAGTATTCAACCCTAACATTTTTACTTCCTATGTGTAATACTTTACATTTACTGACATTAAATTTCATCTTGTCACCTTTTTGATAGTCCCTGTTACTACTAGGAGGTGACCCCACTAAATTACGTCTGTCTGTCTAATAGGATTTCAAAGGGCTTGATTGCTTCTATTTAACCGCTGTGGCAGACGGCGAGGGTCCTTGCCCCCCCAGGACACCTGGATCAGGGAAGGACCAGGAAAGGGGCAATATCTGCCATGGATGCAAGAGGACATCCCCCCTGGTTTCCATCAAGGGCCACGGATACAGAGCTTGGAAGCTCAACCTGGTCGGGGTCTGTGGCCCAGACAAGGGGCTGCCTGAATGATTCCTGAGCCCTGGAGGACAGCACTTCCGCCACACCAGGAAGTGCTGTCGCTCCAGGAACTGTGTACGCCCGGAGTGCTGCCGGGTACAAGGGCAGCACTTCTGCCACACCAGGAAGTGCTGCCAGAAGACCATCACCAAGCACCTGGAGCACATGATAAAAGGGGCCGCCTCCACTGCTCCCTCGCAAGCTCCGTCTTCCTTCTCCTGACTCTGGCTCCTCGTATCTGTGGCCCTTAATGGAAACCAGGGGGGCTTCCATCTTGCGTCCAGGGAAGATATTACCCCTTTCCCGGTCCTTCCCTGATCCAGGCGTCCCGGTGGGGCAAGGTTCCTGGTCGTCTGCCACACCACATTGTGAAGTTTCTGTGTTAATGTAATGTCTGAAATAAATGAGAGAGAAAATGGAAGCGCTAATAAGTGCAGCTTTACTCTGGTCCAGAAAACATGTGGAGAATGTTCTTAGAAAATAAAAATCTACAATACGGAATGATGAAAGTACTAACAGGCAGTTTAATTAAAATACCAGGTTTCATTATGAGCAAGGACCTTCTTCTAATTAGTTAACTGGTTGGACTGAAAACCATGAACCACTGCTGCCCTCCAAGTATTCACAGAATACAACACACACAGCAAGTACACTACTGGTCCAAAGTTTGGGGTCACCCAGAAATGTTCATGTTTTTGACAGAGATGGGAGTAGATTCATACCTAGTAGCATGGATCGTGGACTATCTTAAAGACAGACCTCAGTATGTGCATCTCGGGAACTGCAGGTCGGACATTGTGGTCAGCAGCACAGGAGCACCGCAGGGGACTGTACTTTCTCCGGTCCTGTTCAGCCTATATACATCAGACTTCCAATACAACTCGGAGTCCTACCACATGCAAAAGTTTGCTGACGACACTGCAATCGTGAGCTGCATCAGGAGTGGGCAGGAGGAGGAGTATAGGAACCTAATCAAGGACTTTGTTAAATGGTGCGACTCAAACCACCTACAACTGAACACCAGCAAAACCAAGGAGCTGATGGTGGATTTTAGGAGGACCAGGCCCCTCATGGACCCCGTGATCATCAGAGGTGACTGTGTGCAGAGGGTGCAAACCTATAAATACCTGGGAGTGCAGCTGGATGATAAACTGGACTGGACTGCCAATACTGATGCTCTGTGTAAGAAAGGACAGAGCCGCCTGTACTTCCTTAGAAGACTGGCATCCTTCAACATCTGCAATAAGATGCTGCAGATGTTCTATCAGACGGTTGTGGCGAGCACCCTCTTCTACATGGTGGTGTGCTGGGGAAGCAGCATAAAGAAGAGGGACACCTCACGCCTGGACAAACTGGTGAGGAAGGCAGGCTCTATAGTAGGCATGGAGCTGGATAGTTTGACATCTGTGGCGGAGCGACGGGCGCTGAGCAGACTCCTGTCAATCATGGAGAATCCACTGCATCCACTGAACAGGATCATCTCCAGACAGAGGAGCAGCTTCAGCGACAGACTGCTGTCACCATCCTGCTCCACTGACAGACTGAGGAGATCGTTCCTCCCCCACACTATGCAACTCTTCAATTCCACCCGGCGGGGGGGAGTAAACGTTAAAATTATACAAAGTTATTGTCTGTCTGTTATACCTGCATTGTTATCACTCTTTAATTTAAATTTAATGTTGTTCTTTATCAGTATGCTGCTGCTGGAGTATGAGTAGATAGATGTGTATCTATCAAGTATTCCGGGGGACGTAATGTGCATACCATGACTGCTCCCCCGGATCCAGTGTCAAAGGGGTGTCCCGCCACAGCATACACACAGAAACTCAACAGTGTCCTATGAATGACAAACACACAGCTGGTTAAACTCTGGCACTTTAAACCACACAAGTGCCTAAGGAATAACAAAGTCTGTCATACTTTCAGCACTTCGACTTACTTATCGGCACAAACAACATACAATGTGTTAATAATATCTCAGACCTAAATATTACTTTTGATCTACGAGAATATATTTCAATATACAAAGGCCCAGCACTCTTGACTAAAGGCCATTTTTCAGCCAAGAATGCCATACTTTACCTACTGTTCCCTACTCTGATGTGGAGCTCTCACCCTCAGCCTTAATAAACCTTGCAGCACAAAATGTATGGCAAACCTCTGGCTACACCAGGTGCTCAAAGAAATCTACCTTATTACATCAATCACTCTAAATATGAAGACAAAGCATAGAAAGCTAAAAGCAGCATGGTATTTATTACAGGAATAATAATAATACCAGTGGATTAAAGAATAATAGAAAATAGGACTGATAGTAAAGTCTGGATATATATAGTCTTTAGAAAAAGCTTACGAAAAAGTAAAGATGACAAGGATGAATGTCGCAGGTGGCTTGTGATCTAGCACTCGTAGCTGCTCATGATGCTTTTCTGATGGTCAGATGGAAATAGCTGCACGTTGATGTCTCTCTGTTCTCTTTTGATGTCTTTGTCCCTTCTTCTTCCTCCCTCCTTCCTATATCGCTCCTCAGATGAGGCATATTTATTCTAAAATTCTACTGGGGGGTTTTGCAAGATGTGATTGTTAGATATTCTGATTGGCTCGCTGTCAATATGATGAATGAATTCACTGTCCGTTTTCCCAAACAATAAAACTTTTTTATGTTCTCTGAGGTGTCGCCATGTCTTCCTTTCCCAGGCTGTAAAATAGTTAGATGTCCATCCTTTCTCAGGTTATAATGTAATTGATAGCCTGAGCCACCAAACATGTCTTCCTTTCTTTGTTGGAACAGCTGTTTTAAAAGTAAGATATAACTGGGAAGAAGACCTGCTTTGATTTATCCTGAATGTAGTTCATCTGTTTTCTTGTCTTGAACAAAATATAATGGAAATATAAACCAAAATGTACAGATTCTGTACCCCACAACACCCTTGTAAAGGTAATGTAGATTGGGGTGGTGAGATATTAGAATTCATACAAGAAATTACTACCTCAACCATCTATAAAAAAATGTTATGTTACTTTAGGTTTAACAGATTTGATTCAACAAGGAAAATATGATTTACAGTTACTTTTGGAGGTGAAAGAAAATATTAATAAGATGTTTCCCGTGTGTGCAAATAGTATGAAATTAGAAATTCCAAATTTTCCACGGGATCCTGAAGTCCAAGATTTAGTTTGGGACTTTAATGAACGGGCAAATGCTACTTTTGAATGCATCTCTCTTGCAGGTTTAGTAGAGTTAAATAAAAAAATATCTGCAATCCGTTTAACTGCAACTAAGACGTTTTCTGTAATGGTAGACGCTTTGGAAGGGGTGGTTTTTGAAAAACTCTTCTTTCACAGCCTTTATTTTAAATTAATATGTTGTTCTGCCCCTGCCATATATACTAATCTTAAAAATAGTTAAAGAGGCCCTGAGGTTAATTAGTCCTCTGGAGTTATAATAATTAAAAAGACACCCTTACCCTACTCCTTATCCTAAGGTTAAAAATGAAAATTATTCCCTAATCTTAATAAATTAATACTGGAGCCCTGATATTAAGTTTGTGATTGTGGGCAAATAATAATAACCCTATGTTAATTCCCATATTAATATATGTTTAACTTTATCTTTATATGTTTTTTTGGATAGTGCTTTATAGAATATTTTGTTTTTAAATATTGATATACGTTATTTAAAATACATTTCAACATAATATACAGTGGATATCCATTGAGAATCCCTGGTGTTTATTAGGATATAGCGGGTTGGAAGATTACTGACTGACTGACTTTAGATAAAGAATATATGTTTAATTAGAGACCTCATTGGTTGGGTTTATCCCACCATGTTCCTGATACGGTGTGGGTTTTGAAGTGATTGGGAGAGCTCCCTCAGACACAGACGAATCCAATCAGTACAGACTCACACGGACAGACAGGCATAGGACACGGACATGCATCCAGACAGAAAACTGACATCCAAGGTGGTCAACTCGTAATCCAATTGTGTGTATGAGATGTCTTTACAAAGTGACGGATGATTGTGACCCTCTCTGCGTCTTTTAGGTTCCTTCTTAAAGGACCCGCCTGCAAAATCCTCTTCCCAGCAGTCGTTGCACACCCTGAAGCTGTCCAATGGTGTTACACCACCACTGGGAAATGTAAGACATTTTAAGCGCTTCTACAATCCGAATTCAAAAATGGTCAAAAATCCAATGAATTATAAGAGCATACGCACAGCAAAAACACAAGTAATGCTCACCAACTCCCAAGCGTATTCAATATGAACCACCAGGAACTGTCGGAGACCCTTTGGTTTTATAGGGTGGAGGGCAGTTCCTGGGGATGATTGGTGGGTGAGGGGGGCCACCTTCAAAATACATCAACTAGACCAAAGGCAGCTTACATACATAGAGAAAAATAATGAATTTTGTGCATAATCAAAACAAATAAAATTATAAAGAATGAACAAAAGGGACATAACAAATGAATTAGAACCCCAGACAGCTGAGGTACCCTGGCTGAAACATAACAGGAGACTGAAGGATGAGATCTTCTTTTATCCTATCAGTATCCATAGGACAGTCTTCCCTGGAGAAACCCACCAAAATAAAAGTGTTCTCAATCCCACCACATAAGGAGTCTTAGCTGTCCACTGTTGGCATGGAGGTCCTCTGGTGGCAGCACCCTGTGGCCTCTCTGTTACTGCCATGCCGTCACAGAACTTAATGATATGTTTGAAGACACAGGGTTGAGATGTTTGTAGGAGATGCACTTTCATTGTCAGTGTAGTTTTAATCCCCCCTCCCCCCCCCCCGTTGCATGCCACGCCTGAGAGATCCTCTCTCTGTCCCATGCCACCCTCGCCTTATGCAATATCTCATATGACTTATACCCTGATGAGGAGTTACAGAAGACACAAAAATCTTCACATGGTGGTGTCAAGGGATCAAAAATCTCAGAGTAGAAAGCGAGAAGTCAACAGTCTGAAAGGAATGCCCCCAGGACGGCTATGCTGGGACACGTCTGAGGGGGGTTAGCGTTGGCAGTGGGACCCCTGCCTAAAGACATGTTTGTAGATGTGCCAGATGGATATGTTCATCAGTAATTAGGCATAATATGCTGCCTTTTAAGAAGTAATCAGGACATTTTTCAGCTGATATGCCTTTCATAACGAAACCAATGAGAGAAAACAAACTCCCATGGGAAGGCTTGTTGATTTGATTAAATTCCCCACTTGCACGTTCATGACTGCCTCGATACTGAAGGGGCTGAAGGTGCTACACAAACACATAAACATCAGTGTGGACCGGTGGGATCAGCCTACGCCTTCCTTATCAAACTTCTTACTCATAGTTCAGGATTCAGGAAAGGGAGGACTATTTGATTAAATATACCTAAAATATGCCTTTTTACATTTACTTACAGTGCCGATTAAAAGTAGACAGTCCCTTGGAAACTTTCATGTTTTATTGTTAGGCAACATTTGGCTTTTCTCACACTGATCAACAGGTAAAGTCTCTTCGATGTCAAAGTAAAAACAGATCTCTGCACATTGGTCTACATTAGTTACAAATCTTCTTCTTCTTCTTCTTCTTCTTCTTCTTCTTCTTCTTCTTCTTCTTCTTCTTCTTCTTCTTTCGGTTGATCCCGCTAATGGTTGTCACAGCGGATCATTTGTTTCCATCTCTTCCTATCCTTGTCATCTTGCTCTGTCACACCCATCACCTTCATGTCTTCTCTCACCACATCCATAAACCTTCTCTTAGGCCTTCCTCTTTTCCTCTTGCCTGGCAGCTCTATCCTTAGCACCCTTCTCCCAATATGTCCAGCATCTACAAGACACAAAATGATTAACCACATCAGGGAGATGGTGTGAGGAACATCATGTGAATTGGCTGATGTTAAGAGTTGTGTCCCTCAGGGGTTAGTGCTGGGGACGCTGCTGTTTTTAATATCTACTTGAATAGGAATATAAGTACCAAGCTGGTTAAGTATGCAGATGATATCAAGATAGGAGGAGTGGCAGATAATTGAGGATCCGTTGAATCTTCGCAAAAGGACTTGGACAGTATACAGGCTTGGGCCGTTTTATTGACAATAAAATTTAATCTCAACAAATGTAAAGATTTACATATTGGAAGTAAAATGTGAAGTTTGAATACACAATGGGAGGTCTGAAAACTGAGTGTCCACCTTATGAGAAGGATTTAGGAGTCGTAGTCGACTCTATGCTATTAAATGGCAGAAAGTGTTCAGAAGCCATTAAGAAGGCTAACAGAATGTCAGGTTATATAGCGCCCTGACGTATGAAGTACAAGTCCCAGGAGGTTCTGCTCAGGCTTTATAACACACTGGTGAGGCCACATCTGGAGTCCTGTGTGCAGGTTTGGTTTCCAGGCTACAAAAAGGACAAAGCAGCACGTGAAAAGGTCCAGAGAAGAGCGACAAGGCTGATTCAGGGATACAGGGGATGAGTTATGAGGAAAGATTAAAAGAGCAAGTTACAGTTTACAGTTTAAGCAAAAGGAAATTAAGAGGAGACCTGATTGAAGTGTTTAAAGTTATGAAGGGAATTAGTCCAGTGGATTGAGACGGTGACTTTAAAATGAGTTTATCAAGAACACAGGGATTCAGTTTTAAACATGTGAAGGTGAATTTCACACAAACATTAGGAAGTTTTTCTTCACACAGAGAGTCACAGACACATGGAATAAATGACCAAGTAACGTGGTGGAAAGAAGGACTTGAGGAACTTTCAAAACTGAACTTGATGTTATTTTAGTAGAATTAATTGGACAGGACTGGCAAGCTTTGTTGGGCTGAATGGCATGTCCTCGTCTAGATTGCTCTAATGTTCTAATGCAACCTTTTTGGAAGATTTGTTTCCCAGCAAGACAACGAGCGTAAAGGCTTCAATTAAATATTTTCTATTGACCGGTGTCACACACATGTGCATGGGAGGAAGCTGAATGGACCAAATAAAGTTAATTCCATGCCATGGCAAGGGGTGGCAGGGATGCACGAAACCTTTCTGTTATTTCTCCAGACCAAATACGAGAAATTCTACCTGATTCAACTCATTCTTGGCCCCCCAAGAATGAAGTCACTTCTGATTCAGGCCCCAAAGGATGACATCACTTCCAGTTTTGGACCTCAATGACATTACTTCTGGTTCCATGCTGTAAAAGACCAGTCAACTCCCATCATCCTCAGTTTACTCTTGGGCTCCAATCTATGCACATCAGTGCGATTTTCAAAACCCTATTGCAGCTTGGGATGCTCCGCGCATGGCTGCCCCAAACCTTATTGTGTGTGTCAAGGCTGGTTCTTTCACACCGGCTCAAAATACTTTGGTGGTCAGATACAGTCCAAGACGCAAGGCATGGAATTAAGCTCAGATCCAGCCAAGTCAGCCTGGTACTCCTCTCAATTGTCAACAAAAAACAGTAACTCATAAAATATAAAAGTAAGAGGTGAATATATATAAACATAGATAATGGTGTGTGCCCAAAATATCAAGGTTCAAGGATTTTATTCCGTTAGGATTACACAAGAAAGCATGCAATTTGCTTTCTCAGTTACATCCAATTAGCAGACAGAAATGAAACATCAAAAACAGGATATTTTGCGTGAGTGTAACAACAGCACCAAAGTATTTACTCGTGAGCTCATCTTCAAGTTTCGTGGACTTCAAAAGCAGGATGTTCTTCATAATAGCGGGACAAAACCCCAAAACTACAGAAATGGTTGATGTAGGGAAGGCTGAAAGTAATGAGCAGTGAAGAAGAGGAGAAATCAATTGACCTTTCTGTTGTCTTGACGGTTAAAGGGGTGTGAGGGTGTATTATCGTAGTATTTCCCTCTACTTACCCTTTACCTGTTTTCTTCAAGTGTAAGTGTACTCATCAAGTTTGTTAAGATTAACACACACATACAAAGCTATACATATACACAGAGAAACTCAACAGTGTCCTATGAATGACAAACACACAGCTGGTTAACCTCTTGCACTTTAAACCACACAAGTGCCTTAGGAATAACACCGCCTGTCACTCTTTCAGCACTTCAAGAGACTTACTTATTATCGGCATAAACAACATACGATGTTTAAAAGATATCTCAGACCTAAATATTACTTTTGGTCTCCAAGAATACATTTCAACATACAAAGGCTCAGTATTCTTGACTATAGGCCATTTATCAGCCAAGAATGCCTTACTTTACCTACTGTTCCCTACAATTGGGTGGAGGTCTCACCCTCAGCCTTAATAAACCTCGCAGCACAGAGGTAATGGCAAACCTCCGGCTGCAACAGGTGCTCAAAGAAATCTACCTTATTACTTCAATCACTCTTTAGAAATTAAGACAAAGCATAGAAAGTTAAAAGCAGTGTGGTATTTATTACAGGAATTATAATAATACTAGCGGAACAAAGAATAATAGAAAATAGGACTGATAGTAAAGTCTGGATATATATAGTCTTTAGAAAAAGCATACGAAAAGTTTAAGATGACAATGATGAATGTCGCAGGCGGCTTGTGATCTAGCACTTGTAGTTATTCATTAGATGCTTTTCTGTCAATCAGATGGAAATGGCTGCACGTTGATGTCGCTCTTTTCTCTTCTGACATCTTCGTCCCTTCTTCTTCCACCCTCCTTCCTATATCACTCTTCAGATGAGGCATATTTATTCTAAAATTCTACCGGGGGTTCACTGGATGTTCAAATTGTTCTTTATTCAGCTTCCAGTTAATCCAAAATGCTAGTGCAAAAATTTTTACGAGAACAAGAAAATACGAACACATAACTCCAGTTCTTAAATCCTTATACTGGCTCTCGGTTAAGTTTAGGGCAGATTTCAAAATCCTCCTTTAACATATAAAGCCTTAAATGGCTGAGGTCTGGCTTACTTGTCTGAACTTTTCATGACTTATAAACCTGAGCGCACATTAAGATCTCAAGATACTGGTCTGCTTATGATTCCAAGGATTAATAAAATAAAATAACAGCGGGAGGTCAAGCTTTTAGTTACAGGACCCCTAAACTGTGGACTGGTCTGCCTGCTACTATAAGAGATGCCCCTTCGGTCTCAGCTTTCAAATCCCGGCTAAAGACTCACAACTTCAGTTTTTACACACCCTGACTAGAGCTGCTGATTAACGGTGCAGACTGCATCTCTGTTGTTAGTCATTAGCACTAAAACATAAGGAATAATAATAATTCTTTGCATTTATATAGCGCTTTTCTCACTACTCAAAGCGCTCAGCAATTGCAGGTTAAGGGCCTTGCTTCAGGGCCCAACAGAGCAGAGTCCCTTTTGGCATTTATGGGGTTCGAACTGGCAACCTTCCGATTGCCAGTGCAGATCTCTAGCCTCAGAGCCACCACTCTGACAATATGACAATTAGAATATGTTACTCACCCTCACCTATTTTGTTTCTCTTCTCGGTTCTCAAATGTGGCACTTGGTGCCACTGTCCACCTGCCAAGTTGTTTTGCCTGCCTAAGGTAAAGTTATCTCTGATGGAGGATCGCAGGAATTGTTGGGTAGAGGGGTCCTTTCATCGGATTGGCTGGCCCAGCGCTGACTCAGCTGTGGAATGGCCAATAGGGGGAGGCAGCTTGATGGCCGAGGTCTCCAGGACTCTCTAAACAAATCAGAATCGTATTATGAGATATCATCTACTGTTGAATTCTGCTCTGTACTTGTAATATTTCCATTGCACTGTTATATTGTATTGAGGATTACTTGTGTTCTGTTCTGTGTATTGTATTGTATTAACCCCCTTTTTTTATTGACACCCACTGCCCGCCCAACCTACCTGGAAAGGGATCTCTCTTTGAACTGCCTTTCCCAAGGTTTCTTCCATTTTTTCCCTGCAAGCATTTTATTTTTTTGGGGAGTTTTTTCTTGTCTTCTTAGAGAGTCAAGCCTGGGGGGTGGCTGTTAAAGCCCATTGCGGCACTTCTTCTGTGATTTTGGATTACACAAAAATAAATTGTGTTGTATTCTATTGATACACCCTACTTTTTCTGAAGGCTGCCCAGGGATCTTTTATGAGCACAGAGAGTCAGGACCTCAGTTTTACATCTCATCCAAAGGACAGCGACATTTTTTCAGCCGTGCGTCCCTGTCACTGCACTGGGACATCGGGATCCCCATTCAGACCACTGGGTCAGTGCCTCCTGCTGGCCTCCCCAACACCTCTTCTATAGGGTGGTCCAGATCTAATTATGCAATTTTCATTACGCTATAACTTATTAAGTTTATTACATAGGGAATTCACAGCCTGCGGTGGGTTGGCACCCTGCCCGGGATTGGTTCCTGCCTTGTGCCCTGTGTTGGCTGGGATTGGCTCCAGCAGACCCCCATGACCCTGTGTTCGGATTCAGTGGGTTGAAAAATGGATGGATGGGTGGAATTCACAGCACCTGCCCTGCACATAGAGATTTCACTTAAAATTCTTTTTGTTGTTGATAGATGGCACCACCTGCCCTGCATTCCAAAATGGCGGGGAGACGGTTGTCAGTCGAACAGTTGCATAATTAGATCTGGACCACCCTGTACTTGCTCATCAATTGAGCCTTCATGCTGTTGGGATTCACATACTGTAGATAATGGGAAGAACATAGCAACCACCACAGGGACAGTTAACATATATACTCACGTATAAATCGGGTCTTGAAACCCAAAAAATTGATCATAAAATCAGACCCCGACTTGTACGCTTGTTCAAAAATGCAACACTTAATTTTTGTTTTTTTTTACATCATCTTGCCTCCTCCAATCTTGCAACAGTTTCTCAGACTCATTGAATTTTGTTGCAGCAGCACAGTTACCGATTTCTTTCGCTGCTTTAATGACATTTAATTTCAAACCAGGTTCATATTTTGTTCTGATTGAATGCTCCATCGTAGATAAGGGATGCTCTTATGATAAATGTGTATGAGGGTGTCATACGTCACTTCAGAATAGTTCAGGTATTACCGTGTGATCACGTAGACACAATACATAGAAAAACAAAGGCAGTGTGCTCCGTGGTTATTCTCTCAGGTGAGTGTTAGCATATCATAATCTTCTTGAACCAATAGCGTGAGTTTTCTGCGTTCAACTTATACGACTGACATTATAAAATACCAGAAATTATACTGTAAAATCAAGTCCCGACTTATCCGAGGGAGAACTTATCCGCGAGTATATACGGTATGTTATTTACAACAACAACATTTTTTTATATAGCACATTTTCATACAAAAAGTAGCTCAAAGTGCTTTACATAATGAAGAAAAGAAAAATAAAAGACAAAATAAGAAATTAAAATAAGGCAACATTAGTTAACATAGGGCGGCACGGTGGCACAGTGGTAGCGCTGCTGCCTCGCAGTTAGGAGACCCGGGTTCGCTTCCCGGGTCCACCCTGCGTGGAGTTTGCATGTTCTCCCCGTGTCTGCGTGGGTTTCCTCCGGGCGCTCCGGTTTCCTCCCACAGTCCAAAGACATGCAGGTTAGGTGGATTGGCGACTCTAAATTGGCCCTAGTGTGTGCTTGGTATGTGGGTGTGTTTGTGTGTGTCCTGCGGTGGGTTGGCACCCTGCCCAGGATTGGTTCCCTGCCTTGTGCCCCGTGTTGGCTGGGATTGGCTCCAGCAGACCCCCGTGACCCTGTGTTCGGATTCAACGGGTTGGAAAATGGATGGATGGATGGATAGTTAACATAGAAAAGGAGTAAGGTCCGATGGCCAGGGTGAACAGAAAAAACAAAAAAAAAAACTCCAGACGGCTGGAGAAGAAAATAAAATCTGCAGGGGTTCCAGGCCACGAGACCACCCAGTCCCCTCTGGGCATTCTACCTAACATAAATGAAATAGTCCTCTTTGTACTTAGGGTTCTCACGGAGTCACTTGATGCTGATGGTCATACAGACTTCTGTCTTTTAATCCATCCATCATTGTTGGAACATCACGGTGCTTTGGGTAGATGGTGGTGGCACAAGCCACCACCAAAAGGACACCGGAAAAGGAAACAGAAGAGAGAGTAGGGGTTAGTACAGATTTTAGAGCCACCATGAATAGTTATTATAATGACTTGGATATACAATTTTCATATGACTGTAAATTCTTACAGAAGAATTCCAAACATGTAAAAAATAGTTATTATAATGAATTGGATATACAGAGTATCAGGATTTAAATTACAGTGAAGTTATGAGAAAGCCAAGTTAAAGTAATGTGTTTTTAGTAGTTTTTTAAAGTGCTCCACTGTATTAGCCTGGCGAATTCCTACTGGCAGGCTATTCCAGATTTTAGGTGCATAACAGCAGAAGGCCGCCCGCTTCACCACTTCTTTTAAGTTTTGCTCTTGGAATTCTAAGGAGACACTCAGTTGAGGATCTGAGGTTACGATTTGAATATAAGGTGTCAGACATTCCGATATATAAGATGGGGCGAGATTATTTAAGGCTTTATAAACCATAAGCAGAATTTTAAAGTCAATTCTGAATGACACAGGTAACCAGTGTAGTGACATCAAAACTGGTGTGATGTGCTCGGATTTGCTTTTCCTGGTTAGGATTCTAGCAGCTGAATTCTGCACTCGTTGCAAACGATTTATGTCTTTTTTGGGTGGTCCTGAGAGGATAGCGTTACAGTAATCTAGTCGACTGAAAACAAACGCGTGAACTAATTTCTCAGCATCTTTCAATGATATAAGAAGTCTAACTTTTGCTATGTTTCTTAAGTGAAAAAATGCTGTCCTAGTGATCTGATGAATATGCGACTTAAAATTTAGATTACAGTCAACAGTTACCCCTAAGCTTTTTACCTCCGTTTTGACTTTTAATCCTAATGCATCCAGTTTATTTCTAATAGCCTCAATGTATCCATTATTGCCAATTACTAAGATTTCGGTTTTCTCTTTATTTAGTTTGAGAAAGTTACTATTCATCCATTCTGAGATACAAGTCAGACATTGTGTTAGTGAATCAAGAGATTCGGGGTCATCAGGTGCTATTGATAGATACAGCTGTGTGTCATCAGCATAGCTGTGGTAGCTCACGTTGTGCCCTGAGATAATCTGACCTAATGGAAGCATGTAGATTGAGAAGAGCAGCGGACCCAGGATAGAGCCTTGTGGAACACCATATAGGATATCATGTGTCTTTGAGTTGTAATTACCACAACTAACAAAGAATTTTCTTGCTGCTAGGTAGGATTCAAACCAATTTAAGACGCTGCCAGAGAGGCCCACCCACTGACTAAGGCGATTTCTAAGAATATTATGATCAATGGTGTCAAATGCGGCACTCAGATCTAAGAGGATGAGAACAGATAAATGGCCTGTGTCTGCATTTACCCGCAAGGCATTTACTACTTTAACGTGTGCAGTTTCTGTGCTGTGATTTGTTCTAAAACCTGACTGAAATTTATCAAGAATAGCATGTTTATTAAGGTGCTCATTTAACTGTATAATGACTGCCTTCTCTAGAATTTTACTTAAGAAAGGCAGGTTAGAGATGGGTCTAAAATTTTCAAGAGCAGAGGGGTCGAGATTATTTTTCTTAAGTAGGGGTTTAACTACAGCAGTCTTAAGACAGTCTGGGAAGACCCCCGTATCTAATGACGAATTTACTATGTCAAGAACATTATCAATTAGCACGCCTGATACTTCTTTGAAAAAAATTGTTGGTATTGGGTCAAGGACGCAGGTGGAGGGTTTCATTTGAGAAATTATTTTATGTAAATCAGGTAAATCTATCCTAGTGAAAGAGTTTAACTCTTTTAGGGCTGATGTTGACTTTTGTTGAAATTCAGGGGTAGAGGATGGCAATCGGCTGTTAATTGCAACAAAACTCGCCCTTACTTTTTAGTTCGACTCTATTTGCTTGAAGGAAAGTTATGTAGCTTTGTTGATTTGACCTCGATTCCCTGTGCATGCATGAGAAGTGAAGAGCAAACATCTGGTGAGACTAAAGCATATGTGCAAAGCAAAATACTCCATGGACGTTTTACGTATTATCGCTGAATCGCACTCTGACTTTTTGGAGTCTGAGTTTGATGCAAGTGATCTGGAGATGTATATATCGACAATGAAAGTGAGGTACCAGCATCAGCCTATTGGTCCCCAGCTGATCGTGGTGCTGAACACGTTCTTGTAGATGATACGCTTACAGCAGCATTTGCCTAGGAGGACCACCACTTGTGATGACGAGAGGAAAAATCATATTTCATCACACTGTGACTGCCACCATCGCCCACCTGATGTGCGAAGACAGAGAGGTAGCCGGCGCGCCATGCATTCCTGCTGGCTGTCTAGCTGCCCCTGCGCAGCCACTGCTACTAGAGTTGCCGAACAGGTGCCAACAGCAGCCACACCACGTAGCAACATACATTTTATGTTGGTTTATGGGTGAAGCTGGTGCATTGTGTGCTTTTCAGAAAACTTAAGTTTTTTTGGAAAAAATATTCAGCCCTCAAAGAGTTAATTTGTATATCTATACTAATAAAAGGCAAAGCCCTCACTGACTGACTGACTGACTGACTGACTCACTCACTCATCACTAATTCTCCAACTTCCCGTGTAGGTAGAAGGCTGAAATTTGGCAGGCTCATTCCTTACAGCTTACTTACAAAAGTTAGGCAGGTTTCATTTCGAAATTCTACGCGTAATGGTCATAACTGGAACCTCTTTTTTGTCCATGTACTGGAATGGAGTGCAGCTCGATGGCCGTGAGAGGCGGAGTTGTGTGTCGCGTCATCACGCCTCCTACGTAATCACGTGAACTGAAAACAAGGAACAGCCCCAAAGAGCGTTGAAGAAAACATTCATTACACAATTGAGAAAGCACGGTGTAAACCGTAAGTTTAAATTAAGTTTATAGAAACGCTCCCCCTGCCGTTTGCAATACCATATTCGCGAGATACAAGTTTAATGAGAAGACACGAGGTATAAACGAGACTTTGAATCACTTTGTAACGGAGTTAAAATTGCTGTAGTGAGAAACTTTTAAGTGCCGGGTCTTGGCTAACATTAAATAAAGCATGGACATCGCAACATCACACAAGAGAGCGGCTCACGTGAACTGACTGAACTTTGAGGCAAGATTGCTTTTCTCCTGTATAACTATACGCTGCATTCTTAACAGTAAGCTTGCACGGCTTGGTCATATTACAACCGGAGTGCTGAACTGACAACGTGGTATACAAACAGAACTATCGTAAAAACACCGGAGAGGCTGTGTGAAGTCAGCTTCACAAAAAAACAGATCCTTAACAAATTGTTATTGGTATATTTTCACTCAATTTAAAAAGGTTTTCTTCTTAATAAAAATTTAAAAGCAGTACTTCGCCACTGCGAAGCACGGGGATGTATATAGATAGATAGATAGATAGATAGATAGATAGATAGATAGATAGATAGATAGATAGATAGATAGATAGATAGATAGATAGATAGATAGATAGATAGATAGATAGATAGATAGATAGATAGATAGATAGATAGATAGATAGATAGATACTAGCCAACCCGCGGCGTAACATACGCCGCATAATTATGTATTGATGGGTGAACACTTGCTGAACGACACAGTTGTCCAAATGGGGTGGGTTTGTGGATACCACTGTGAGTGAATGAAAAGATGGACCTCTGGAGAGAGCAACATACAATTGTCCGTGACTGAAAGCGGGATCGTCTGTGACGATGGAGGTCACGCTGGTGAAAGTTATTTCGTCGGTAGGGATAAGTTTCAGCACTTGTTCATTAAGGTGTTGCGAGTCTTCGTTGCTGACACTTAATATAGCTTGTGTACTGAGTTGTTCCAGAGTCACAGTTGAGAAACACTTTTTTAATGTCTTTTAAGCACAGGGAAAAAAATTAACATGTGAAACATCCGTAATGTAATAAGACACCAAGAAAAGTAACATTGCAACAATGCACGCTACGACCCGATCGCTGTAAACAGAAGTCAAAACAAAATTGAGGCCGGTGCATTCTTTAACCCTTTAACCGCCAACTCCCTAAATATTCCCCACGCCAGGCGAAATCTGAACAATTTTTGTTTTTTACTTTTTTACATTTTTTTTTACATTTTTTACATTTATTCAAGCAGTATTGACCACTAAATGTTGTGCAAGTTGCCAGTGTATACACGAAATCTATAAATGTAACCTGAATTCTCAGCTAAGCAAAACATCTTGATACCAAACCGTGCCCTTTTCAATGGTAGATACTGTCAAAACTGTAAGCGGCCCTTCCACGACAATAAACTTTCATCAACTGCAACTGACGGTCCTGGCATGTAGGGCAACTGAAATGCTTCAAATAAATGATCAATCAAAGGACATAGCTTGAACAAGTGGTCGCGGTTTGGATCTTTCTTATCTGGCTCATTTCTGTTGTCATTCAAATGAAAGAATTTCAGCAGCAAAGAGAATCGGTTACATGTCATGACAGCTGCAAAAATAGGTGTTGCATACATAGGATCTGTAGACCAGTACATCTCAATATCTGGTTTTCTGATTATTCCCATCAACATCAAAATCCCAATGAATTTTTTCATTTCGTTTTCATCAGTGTCAAACCAAGCACGAACACGGGAATGTGGAGGTAAATTGGGATTTTTCTCAATAAACTGTGCTGCATACAGATTTGTCTGATGAACAAAATGTCTAATCAAATCAGGTGACACAAACAGCTCATAAAACTGCTCAGCAGTGTAATTGTTTACATCAACAATAAAGCCACACGTTCCCTCAAACGAATGCAGAAAAGGTAGTTCACCACGGGCAGCAGCCCAGCTGAGATGCTGGGGGTACACCCACTCAGCGCCGTCATCCGATGCGTCTTCATTCACAATATCATGCAGCGCACGTTGCTGCTCATCACTGTCACTAAAATCTTCTTCAGAACTGCTACAATCATGATCAGAACTGTCCAAAATCACCTGCAAAGCCTCACTTGAAGTCAGTTTACGTTTCGCCATATTCACAGCTGTCACTTCCGAATCACGTCACATGACCGGCCAAAACAACCACAGACTTGTCGAAATACAACGTAGTAATAATACCCACGCCAAACCGTCAGTTATACTACTTGCCAGGCATTCATATAACCACAGGCAAATGTGCCGGATAATTCCGGCAGTATGGCGTTAGCATTAAAACAACGGTGCCGGATATATCCGGCAGAGGGCGGTGAAGGGGTTAACTGCCTTGTAGTGCAATGGTAGTGCTGCTGTGTTGCAGTAAGGAGACTGTGGAAGATTTTGGGTTCGCTTCCCGGTTTCTCCCTGTGTGGATAGCGCTTTGAATACTGAAAACACCGGTATATCAATGTAATGAAGTATTATTATTCTTATGCGTCCAGCGCTCTCTCTCTCCCACGCCTGTATGTGTGTGTGTGTCGCTCGCTCGCTCGCTCGCTGCACGTGTTCCTGCAGGCATACCAGTAAGTGAATGAAAAGATGGAACTCTGGAGAGAACAACATACAACTGTCCGTGACTGAAAACTGGTTTTGGCAGATACATGCACATCTTTTTGAAAGTTTGGCCCTGTGCCTTATCAATTGTCATCGCAAAGGCAAATCTAACAGGAAATTGTCTTCATGTTAAAGTAAAAGGCAAATTATCCACGACAAACTGTTTTACACGCTGCATACCAACCCGCGGCGTAGTATACGCCGCATAATCACGCCGCTTTTTTAATGTTTTTTAAGCAGAGGGAAAAAATTAACATTTGCAAAATCCGTAACGCCGCTTTCAGTAAGTACAATGCACACGCGTTTAATTTGTCAGCCACTTTTTGCCAGCAGTCTTTTCTGGTTTGGGCTGCTTTTGCAGTGTTACCGCTTGTGCATATTAAATCTTGAAATCCTTCGAGTAACTAATTAACTAACTAACACCCACCCAGCTTGTGAGAAAAAAATGTGCCCGTTCTTTCATCATTTTGTTGCAGCCTATCAAAGACTTGCTGATCATGTTTTCTAGACTCAATATACAGTGGAACCTCGGTTCACAACCATAATTCATTCCAAACCTCTGGTCGTAAACCGATTTGGTCGTGAACCGAAGCAATTTCCCCCATAGGATTGCATGTAAATACAATTAATCCATTCCAGACCATACGAACTGTATGTAAATATATTTTTTTAAGGATTTTTAAGCACAAATATAGTTAATTATTACACCATAGAATGCACAGTGTAATAGTAAAAACATTGAATAACACCGACATAAACACCCAGGCTCGCTGCTCAGTTGCATGGCATGTGCAGTGCATCCGCAGGCTCTCTCTCTCAGCAGCACGCGAGCCTCCCCAGCCCCCCCCCCTCTCTCTCTCTCTCTCTCTCAGCAGCACGCAAGCCTCCCCAGCCCCCCCCCCCCCCTCTCTCTCTCTCTCTCAGCAGCACGCGAGCCTCCCCAGCCCCCCCCTCTCTCTCTCAGCAGCACGCGAGCCCCCTCCCCCACCCCCTCTCTCTCTCAGCAGCACACGAGCCCCCTTCCCCTCTCTCTCTCTCTCTCAGCAGCACCCTGAGCCTCCCCCCCCCCCTTCTGTCTCACTCAGCAGCACGTGAGCCCCCTCCCCCTCTC